>NW_028281178.1:405000-481693 GCF_059751285.1 Brachycentrus maculatus | reverse complement strand
TATGCACAACTAAAAATTGACAATTTTTGATTTATGACGTTCTTGAAAGGAGTGAGCGATATATAACGACACAAATGATTTAAAAGGCCACTCTACTGCATCGAAATAGCCATTGCCAGCAAAAGTTTGATAAAACTTTCATAAATAATCACTTTACACACTTTCTTTTAATTAAGCAGAGACCCTTCATAAAATACATAAACGATTCGCTTGACTTTATACTCATATTTTTGTCGAATGTTAAAAAAATTTGTAACGTTTCCAAATTTTCAGTCTTTTTTCGGGAGTGGAATTTTTCTGTAACACTTTTGAAATGTTAGCATTTTTATTATTATAATTCACCTTATTTTTACGACGCCTACAGGTGTCGTCGGCAAAAGTGAAAAAGTTGATGAATTGAACAAATATGTGGGGGATACATAGGGAGAGAAGATTCACATACTCACATATGCAAAGCTAACTTGGTCTTTTGGTAAAATACACCAAATCCAATAAGTAAACATATTTTTAAAATGTGGTTTTACTGTTTAGCCCTCCCTTCCCGATGTTGTGTACCTTGTACACATTGCTTCTAATAACCATCAATATATTGATATTAATAACATTTATAAATAAAATAAATACAAGACTGAGATTTTAGGTATACACTACCATAATTTATTATTTTTTGACGTGTAACATTCACCAATACTACCCATTATTGACAACCACAATATTCAAATTCTTGGAAGTTCTATATATGTGACCAATTTAGAAACCTTGATCTTGAATCACTAGAACTTCACTATAGACATCTATTGGTGAGAAGTGAGTAGTGTGGTTGTCAATAATGGGTAGAATTGGTGATTGTTACACGTGTGTAAAGTGATCACTAAAACTAGCCTATGACGTTCGTCAGCCCCGTAAATGCCCAGACTTCCATATTATTCTTCATCTTTGATGAGATGTCAAAAAATATTATAAAAAAATAACTCCTGTAATTGGAGTTAATCCAGATTTTGTGAACAAGTATTTGGACACACTCAAAATGTAGAACTATAATATATTACTATAATATGTTATGTTAAAAATTACTAACTGCAATGATGTATATTTTGTTGCTAAGCAAAAGTGACTTAAATGGCCCTCCTGAACATTTTACGGTTTGTTAGTTGGTCACTTTCTCCTGTACGACTACGATATATAATACAAAATAAAACGTCCAATTTGTTTTGTACAACGTCCAATTCAGTTTTTTGATCATCCAGTTTGATTTGCAAGGCGTCCGTCAAGGTTTTTCAAAAGTCCAACTAGAAGTGAAAAACCGGTAAAATATCTGCGATGAAAAAAATGCATGTCGGTCTGTATGGTTCCATTCTCCTCACATGTGCATACCATTGTCTTTAACGTTGTCTTCCCCACCAAACGACATCTTCGATCTTGCTTCGATTTCTCTTGCCCTTATGTTCATGTTCATCATTCATCTCGTAGACTCTTGCCAGATATGCTTTTTAGAGTCATCATTTCTGACATTCTTATATGTGTCGCCTACTTTCAAAATCCGCCAGATCCAATATCATATAATATTTACAAATAAATACTCTATCGGAATGCCAATTGTGGGTTTTGTTGTTTAAAATAATTAACAACTTGAAAACCCTGCTAAAAAATACTTAAAAACAGCGTTATATTTCAAATTCCGCTATATTCATGAAACTTGTCTTCTGACCCATATCGGCCAATCAGAGAGCGGGGATAGGTCAAAAATTAAGATGACGTCATTATCGGTTTGTGTCTTGTGTTTTTTTTTATACTGAATAATTTTCTTAACAAATTCACTATTTCATAACATTTTATCTAAATATAGACAAATCTTTTAAACATAAATGTTACCCGGAGAATTTTGCGTTTTTTGTAAAATCGTTTAACATGGGTCTGGCGGATTTTGAAAATAGGCGACACATATAATATCTGCTTTGACAAAATCGGTATCGCATATTTCTCTTATCCCGGTGTTCCTTATTCTATCTCGTAGACTCTTGCCAGATATGCTCCTTTAAGTCGTCATTTCTGACACACTTATATACCATCTGCGATGGAAAAATCGCTTGTTGAAATTGCGTTTGTTAATCTGAAAATGAATACGAGATTTCCCGTGGCGATATTCATTCGGGGCTCTTCACGTAATGGCCATAACGCTGGAGGCTGTTACAGCCGCGGGCGTTACTCTGACATTAACCTGGCCAGCTAGAACAGGGGGATTGAAATCCCCCATATATGTATTTTAAATTGTAAAAGAAAAAATATTCGTTTTCTACCACTTGAGTTAATTTTATTACAACCACTGCTAGTTTCGGAAGCTATGCTATCATTCAGGTCTTAATATAAACCAAAGCGAAATAAAATAATTATCCGTTCTATAAATAAGGAGCGGGGTAAGTTAGGAGAAGGGGGTTAGTCTTAACACAAAGTGAATGCCAAAACAATAAAAAAAATATGTATTTTAATTCGATAACTTTAGTATTATAAGAGCTACTTACTCCATATTGTGATCTTAAAATAATGATTTAAATAAGATAACTAGATTTCTTGTTCGATCTGATTTCCGGCCTCTCACTTAGTCGGCGTCCGGCTGCGCGTCGGAAAGGACGTGACATCTGTTACACCGTGACTCTGAGTTACGAGTTGCGTAATACGACTTCCATACAAATACGAACTAGGGTCTTTCGGCACCCCGCTCCGGATAACGTGTAATTTTCGGATGATTGGTACAGGAACGGTTAAACGGCTGCCGCTCGTATAACGATTGTCATTCAAAAAACCAGCGTGTTCTACTAATTGAAAAAGGATTGGCCGGCCGACCGGAATACCAATTCCGTCTCGAAAAAAGGACCCCCGAATCCGGAATTATCGGGGCGGAGCTAAGTAAATAAAACAAACACAATTAATTCAGCAATTTGCTTTAAATTAATTCTAAATGTATAGCAGTTTGAAATCAAGTACTCTTGTGTTTACTCAATTGAAATTGGTAAGTACCATCAAGTCAACTGTGGAGTTTTTAAGTGGCATAAGACAAAGTGAACGATGAATGATATAGAGAGGTGTAATAAACCGTAATGTAAACAGTACTTTAATAACAAAATATTAATACTTATATGGTATACATATATCGGAGTCATACAGGAGAAACTGATCAAGTGCATTTTTTAACAAAAACGTGATGATTGACTATTTGATATCTTACTAGCTTAATATTGCCCGGAAAAAATTCCAAAGCGATTAAACACTTAAAAGTATGATATATTGACTTACATTTATAAATATATATATATATATATATATATATATATATATATATATATATATATATATATATATATATATATATATATATATATATATATATATATATATATATATATATATATATATATTATAAATGTAAGTCAATATATCATACTTTTAAGTGTTTAATCGCTTTGGAATTTTTTCCGGGCAATATTAAGCTAGTAAGATATCAAATAGTCAATCATCACGTTTTTGTTAAAAAATGCACTTGATCAGTTTCTCCTGTATGACTCCGATATATGTATACCATATAAGTATTAATATTTTGTTATTAAAGTACTGTTTACATTACGGTTTATTACACCTCTCTATATCATTCATCGTTCACTTTGTCTTATGCCACTTAAAAACTCCACAGTTGACTTGATGGTACTTACCAATTTCAATTGAGTAAACACAAGAGTACTTGATTTCAAACTGCTATACATTTAGAATTAATTTAAAGCAAATTGCTGAATTAATTGTGTTTGTTTTATTTACTTAGCTCCGCCCCGATAATTCCGGATTCGGGGGTCCTTTTTTCGAGACGGAATTGGTATTCCGGTCGGCCGGCCAATCCTTTTTCAATTAGTAGAACACGCTGGTTTTTTGAATGACAATCGTTATACGAGCGGCAGCCGTTTAACCGTTCCTGTACCAATCATCCGAAAATTACACGTTATCCGGAGCGGGGTGCCGAAAGACCCTAGTTCGTATTTGTATGGAAGTCGTATTACGCAACTCGTAACTCAGAGTCACGGTGTAACAGATGTCACGTCCTTTCCGACGCGCAGCCGGACGCCGACTAAGTGAGAGGCCGGAAATCAGATCGAACAAGAAATCTAGTTATCTTATTTAAATCATTATTTTAAGATCACAATATGGAGTAAGTAGCTCTTATAATACTAAAGTTATCGAATTAAAATACATATTTTTTTTATTGTTTTGGCATTCACTTTGTGTTAAGACTAACCCCCTTCTCCTAACTTACCCCGCTCCTTATTTATAGAACGGATAATTATTTTATTTCGCTTTGGTTTATATTAAGACCTGAATGATAGCATAGCTTCCGAAACTAGCAGTGGTTGTAATAAAATTAACTCAAGTGGTAGAAAACGAATATTTTTTCTTTTACAATTTAAAATACATATATGGGGGATTTCAATCCCCCTGTTCTAGCTGGCCAGGTTAATGTCAGAGTAACGCCCGCGGCTGTAACAGCCTCCAGCGTTATGGCCATTACGTGAAGAGCCCCGAATGAATATCGCCACGGGAAATCTCGTATTCATTTTCAGATTAACAAACGCAATTTCAACAAGCGATTTTTCCATCGCAGATGGTATATAAGTGTGTCAGAAATGACGACTTAAAGGAGCATATCTGGCAAGAGTCTACGAGATAGAATAAGGAACACCGGGATAAGAGAAATATGCGATACCGATTTTGTCAAAGCAGATATTATATGTGTCGCCTATTTTCAAAATCCGCCAGACCCATGTTAAACGATTTTACAAAAAACGCAAAATTCTCCGGGTAACATTTATGTTTAAAAGATTTGTCTATATTTAGATAAAATGTTATGAAATAGTGAATTTGTTAAGAAAATTATTCAGTATAAAAAAAAACACAAGACACAAACCGATAATGACGTCATCTTAATTTTTGACCTATCCCCGCTCTCTGATTGGCCGATATGGGTCAGAAGACAAGTTTCATGAATATAGCGGAATTTGAAATATAACGCTGTTTTTAAGTATTTTTTAGCAGGGTTTTCAAGTTGTTAATTATTTTAAACAACAAAACCCACAATTGGCATTCCGATAGAGTATTTATTTGTAAATATTATATGATATTGGATCTGGCGGATTTTGAAAGTAGGCGACACATATAAGAATGTCAGAAATGATGACTCTAAAAAGCATATCTGGCAAGAGTCTACGAGATGAATGATGAACATGAACATAAGGGCAAGAGAAATCGAAGCAAGATCGAAGATGTCGTTTGGTGGGGAAGACAACGTTAAAGACAATGGTATGCACATGTGAGGAGAATGGAACCATACAGACCGACATGCATTTTTTTCATCGCAGATATTTTACCGGTTTTTCACTTCTAGTTGGACTTTTGAAAAACCTTGACGGACGCCTTGCAAATCAAACTGGATGATCAAAAAACTGAATTGGACGTTGTACAAAACAAATTGGACGTTTTATTTTGTATTATATATCGTAGTCGTACAGGAGAAAGTGACCAACTAACAAACCGTAAAATGTTCAGGAGGGCCATTTAAGTCACTTTTGCTTAGCAACAAAATATACATCATTGCAGTTAGTAATTTTTAACATAACATATTATAGTAATATATTATAGTTCTACATTTTGAGTGTGTCCAAATACTTGTTCACAAAATCTGGATTAACTCCAATTACAGGAGTTATTTTTTTATAATATTTTTTGACATCTCATCAAAGATGAAGAATAATATGGAAGTCTGGGCATTTACGGGGCTGACGAACGTCATAGGCTAGTTTTAGTGATCACTTTACACACGTGTAACAATCACCAATTCTACCCATTATTGACAACCACACTACTCACTTCTCACCAATAGATGTCTATAGTGAAGTTCTAGTGATTCAAGATCAAGGTTTCTAAATTGGTCACATATATAGAACTTCCAAGAATTTGAATATTGTGGTTGTCAATAATGGGTAGTATTGGTGAATGTTACACGTCAAAAAATAATAAATTATGGTAGTGTATACCTAAAATCTCAGTCTTGTATTTATTTTATTTATAAATGTTATTAATATCAATATATTGATGGTTATTAGAAGCAATGTGTACAAGGTACACAACATCGGGAAGGGAGGGCTAAACAGTAAAACCACATTTTAAAAATATGTTTACTTATTGGATTTGGTGTATTTTACCAAAAGACCAAGTTAGCTTTGCATATGTGAGTATGTGAATCTTCTCTCCCTATGTATCCCCCACATATTTGTTCAATTCATCAACTTTTTCACTTTTGCCGACGACACCTGTAGGCGTCGTAAAAATAAGGTGAATTATAATAATAAAAATGCTAACATTTCAAAAGTGTTACAGAAAAATTCCACTCCCGAAAAAAAGACTGAAAATTTGGAAACGTTACAAATTTTTTTAACATTCGACAAAAATATGAGTATAAAGTCAAGCGAATCGTTTATGTATTTTATGAAGGGTCTCTGCTTAATTAAAAGAAAGTGTGTAAAGTGATTATTTATGAAAGTTTTATCAAACTTTTGCTGGCAATGGCTATTTCGATGCAGTAGAGTGGCCTTTTAAATCATTTGTGTCGTTATATATCGCTCACTCCTTTCAAGAACGTCATAAATCAAAAATTGTCAATTTTTAGTTGTGCATGTTTTCGGAATGCCCAAAAAATGTACTATATCCTAGCAAAAGCGGCATATTTTAAACTTAATATTTACGCGCTACAGGGCAGAAAGTGTTGTTTTTGCATTT
Source organism: Brachycentrus maculatus (assembly GCF_059751285.1). Lineage (NCBI taxonomy): Eukaryota > Metazoa > Arthropoda > Insecta > Trichoptera > Brachycentridae > Brachycentrus > Brachycentrus maculatus. The sequence goes on along the minus strand of NW_028281178.1, from coordinate 474,880 downwards.
TGAAGAAAAGGTTTTGTTTAATTTTAAAAAAAAAAAATTACTAAATATTTTTCAAATGGAGAAAAAACCTTCAGGTTTTACCTAAAAAGTTCTGTTGCACAGTAAAAAAATTTAACAAGTGGCTTGATATTTGTGTTTAATACATTTTATTATATTTTTAAACTTTAAAAACGATCTCCTGAAAAATCTTTTTTTTTTAATTTTATATATGACGTTGTTTAAGGGGTGAGCGATATGTTATTTGTGGTCAGAGGAAAAAACTAATTTGTTTTTGAAAATAGCACCAACAATTCTTTTACTGTGTTAAACAGTCGCAGTAAAGTGTGGTTAGTTGGGTCAGAAGGTGTTACTTTGGGCGGGACAACTTAAATTGTGGCACCTCCCAGTGCGGGTTATAGCCAATCCAGAACCTGTCACACAATGTTGGCACAATGTGCCATTTCCAGAGCTGCGGTGTGGGGGACGTCACTTTGTCGTACGGCGTTACGTCGACAGCTGAATTTTCAATGCTTGGAATGTTTCCGCAAATCGTTTTTTTGTATTGTATATTACATATATTAAAGCTTCGATTGACAGTTTATTTCACATGGTACTTCTTGGCGCTATCTATGTATGAGTTTAGTGAGTTTTTTTTTAAATAGGGACAAACCAAGAATTTGTGAACCAATAATTTCACCCACTCAAAATATTGTTAACCTTCGTATTATTCATTAAAACGCCTGATCGTTATTTTGCTTATTTTCTTGTTTTTTTTACAGATAAAATATATATATATATATATATATATATATATATGTATATATATATATATATATATATATATATATATATATATATATATATATATATATATATATATATATATATATATATATATATATATATATATATATATATATATATATGTATTTAAATAAGAATGGTTACTAAAATGATTTAAATGGTTGCAATAATCGTAAGAAATTTTTAAATCTCTCCAACGTAACTATGCGTGTGTATCGTGTCTATGTTACGAAAACACTTGAAGAACTGACGATAGTAGCTGACTGAAGTTAGTAATAATCTCCGTCGAGAAAACTATTCTCGCGATTCAACACATCAAATTATTTAAATCCTTGTAAAATTTTCATGCGAAATTTGTATTCAAGCTTTTGTAGGTGTGTGACACATAAAAATACAATGTTATTCACGATAAGGAAGTATTTTTAGGTTTGTACAGGGTGGCGGAAAGGGTATTCATGGTTTTTATTGATCCATGTTCGAATGGTGATATATAAGAAAGGAATGCAAGGCTGAGATAAGCATTATCGATAACATTGAGAAAGGAGTGTTGAGATGGTTTGGGCATATGGATTGAATGAGTGAAGGATAAACGGTAAAACAAATTTACCAGGCGAATATAGTTATTTATTATTTCAAATACTTACATTATATTTGAGTACGTTTGAGGTGATGCATAAATGTGAAAGTGGCGAAGATTGCTTGCAAATACAGGTTTGTTTTGCGTTCTAATCTCTCTGCCTGCCCCTGTGGGAAGTGTGACGATAGATTTTAAGAAATAGTGGTATTCACTCAGTAAAGCTGAAATGAATCGTGGATGGGTTTTACCAAAAAATGACTGCTGAATCGATTAATGAAATTATTTTTTTCACTGGTATATATGTACATATACCAGTACATATACCGTAGTGTTATGGTCAGCACGCTCGGCTACCGTTCTGGAGGTCCCGGGTTCGATTTCTGGGGGGTGTCAAATAAATATAAGTAATTTTTTGATTCTAATATTTATTCAATATTACCCTGGAATGGTACCTGAAGCTGAGGCCCGATCACCTTTCCTTATGTGTTTACGAACAAGATAACACGGCGTTTATAGGATACAGTACCCTATGCACCATACATATATATATATATATATATATATATATATATATATATATATATATATATATATATATATATATATATATATATATATATATATATATATATATATATATATATATATATATATATATATATATATATATATATATATATATATATATATATATATATATATATATATATATATATATATATATATATATATATATATATATATATATATATATATATATATATATATATATATATATATATATATATATATATATATATATATATATATATATATATATATATATATATATCAGTAATTTATACTTTAAAAACCGTCAATACCCACTGCTCATCCTGTATATTATATTATGTTTCAGTACATCTTGTATGAACATACAGAGGTATGAAGCCGTTCCCTTTTCGTCGCCTTTTGCCCCACGTACAAAGTGTTGGAGGATAGAATCAAAGTAACCTTATGCGGACTAAGAACACCCAATGCTCGGTTGTTACGTTTGAGAACTGCCTTAATGGTACGTGTTACGACCCCTTCCCCGTATACGACTACAATGTGATACAACTGTAGTAAATATGAAAATATTAAAGCACTGCCCTACTGGCTTTATTTTTAGAATATGTGCGGCTTGTGATAGAAGCGGTTCAAGTCTGCATTAAAAAAACTAACTTAACTAACTGAAATTGAAAATGAAAAAAAAACTGAAATTAAGGATAGTATAAAATGAATTTGTTCGATCTACATGAATAAACTAACTAACTAACTAATTAACCATCATGCCGGTGCTCCCCACAGGGTTTGGCAGAGAGAATAGAACGCCACACCGGTCTATCTTTGAAAATAATCTTTGCCTCCTCCATATCACGCATCTCCTCATACATACCCGCCGATTGTTCCGACTCCTTTCCTGACCACTTTCAAATATTTGAAATACTTGATCATGCCTTCAAGTTTTCAAGTTTTTCTCTGCTTCTATTACCAGCCACATTCGCCTCATGAATTTATTTTGCTATGTTATTTGGCAGTCACCCAGTGAGAGGATGTTTCTGCCAGTGTCGAGTGTTATTTTTATTTACAAATTAAAAACAATAATAATTAAATATTTATAGTTAAAATGCGTTTAGATTTATTATCACCGTAGAGCGGGGCTACTTGGACTATAATGTGTTACTTGAGCCCAGTACTAAAAAAATTAGATCGTGGTATCAATCGAAGTATCGTGACAATAAGTGTCACCTGTCAGGAAAACAATGAATCATGTCGATACGTTCATTATTGTAGACCAAATACAGATAACTCTAGGCTCAAGTAGCACACCAAAGTTCAAGTAGCCCCATTCTATGGCTTAGAAAGTTTTTTAAATTGGAATGTCCGCCTCCGTAGTGTAATGATCAGCACGCTCGGCTACCGTTCTGGAGGACCCGTGTTCGATTCCCAGGGGGGGGGGGGTAAGAATAAATATGAGTGATTTTTTCAATACTACCCTGGACTAGTAATATTTATTCAATATTACCCTGGACTGGTACTTGAAGCGGAGGGCTGATCACCTTTCTTTCATGTGTAAACGATCGAGATAACACTGCGTTTATATGACGCAGTGCCCTATGCACCATTGGGGTGCGGATAAGGGTTTTATTATTATTATTATTATTAATTGGAGAAAAATGTTTTTTTTTTTAAATGTCATAATTGCTTGGAGAACCATTCTTTTTCTGCTGCTTTTGCTTTAGAGAAAAATCAATAATTTTTTATTATGTTTGATATCTCATACTTATATATTATATATGTAAACGATCAAGATAACACTGCGTTTATATGACGCAGTGCCCTATGCACCATTGGGGTGCGGATAAGGGTTTTATTATTATTATTATTATTAATTGGATTTTTTTTTTTTTAAATGTCATAATTGCTTGTAGAACCATTCTTTTTCTGCTGCTTTTGCTTTAGAGAAAAATCAATAATTTTTTATTATATTTGATATCTCATATTTATATATTATATATGTAAACGATCAAGATAACACTGCGTTAATATGACGCAGTGCCCTATGCACCATTGGGGTGCGGATAAGGGTTTTATTATTATTATTATTATTATTAATTGGAATAAAAATGTTTTTTTTTTTAATGTCATAATTGTTTGTAGAACCATTCTTTTTCTGCTACTTTTGCTTTAGAAAAAAAAATTATAATCATTTTTTATTATGTTTGATATCTCATATTTATATATTATATATGTAAACGATCAAGATAACACTGCGTTTATATGACGCAGTGCCCTATGCACCATTGGGGTGCGGATAAGGGTTTTATTATTATTATTATTATTATTAATTGGAAAAAAAATGTTTTTTTTTTAATGTCATAATTGCTTGTAGAACCATTCTTTTTCTGCTGCTTTTGCTTTAGAAAAAAATCAATAATTTTTTATTATGTTTGATATCTCATATTTATATATCCTTCTTCACTTACATTTGATTCGCTAGTATTCTGAACGCCACATACGAGTATGTTTGAGTGTAAAGATAAATATTGTGCGAGTATGTAGAAATATAAGTTCAGAACGTCTGTGTCCTTTCTTTGACACATTTTTCCGTGTGTATATTGTATACAGGCAGATATAGCAGGGTGTGTAAATAAGTTTTTATAAATAAAAATATCTAGGGCTTCCAAAAAAACACATCCAAAAATATCGAAAACTATGTACTAACTCGAAAATTTCCATTTCAAATGCCTTTCCTCTCCCTTAAGTACTATTGATGTCTGTTACACCCAAGCATCCATGATGCGTGAACTCTTTATTTTGTAAACTTTATAAAATAAAACAACTTTGTTTTAACCACTTTTTATTGGTACACTTATTCCAACCGGTTTCAAAAAGAACCTTGTCATCATCAGGGTTACTGTACTAATTGTATAACATTGAAATACTCATAGTTAGGTTATAGATCATTTCCCTTCCGATACCAAAAACTTCCACGCACTGCGTACACTATATGAAAATGTGATTTAAAAATTTTGATTTAAAAATCGGGAAAAAACTCCTAAATGTGGCTTTTATTAAGCGTTGCACAACGAATACGACATAATAAACCCTGATGATGACAAGGTTCTTGTTGAAACCGGTTGAAAAAGTGATTAAAAAAAAGTTGTTTTATTTTATAATCTTTATTTTGTCTCTAAAAAAACCTGCACTTTATACTACTAACACAACTTTTATTTATTTATTTTTTAATTAACTAAGTAAGTAAGTTTTGTTCGCCTCCGTAATATAATGGTCAGCATGCTCGGCAGTCGTTCTGGAGGTCCCGGGTTCGATTCCCAGGGGGGTGTAAATAAATATAAGTGATTTTTTCACTCTAATATTTATTCAATATTACCCTGGGCTGGTATCTGAAGCGGAGGGCTGATCACCTTTCCTTCATATGTTAACGATCAAGATAACACTGCGTTTATATGATGCAGTGCCCTATGCACCATTGAGGTGTGGATAAGGGTTTAAAAATGCATTTTCTTTGTGGAAAGACATGTTGATTATTAAAAAAACAAAACCTTGTATTAAACCACTTATTGAGTTTTATTTCATTTCACACTAGTTTCGATAACTATAGATGTTTTCATCAACATATGATTACAAAAACTGAAAAGTCATGTAAAATGAAATAAAATTCAAATTCTGTAATAATTCTTCTTCTCCGTCTTAATCCTCATTGCTGAGGGCTGTGACCCTTGCAGAAGCAATGACTCTTCTCCAGTTATCCCTTGACTGCGCTGCACGTAGCGCTCCAACCACTGAGGTGCCTGCTGCTGCCTTAATTTGATCGGTCCATCGTGTGGGGATCTTCCTCTCCCTCTCTTTCCCTCCAGGCTACCGATCACAACTAGTGGTTCCAGGCTATCCTCGTTGCCACGCGCAACGTGTCCAAAGAACTGGAGAATCCGTCGGGTACAGATATTGGCCAGAGTCAAGCCATCCAAGCGTAGTTCCTGGCGAATGGACTCATTGGTGCGTCTAGCTGTCCATGGAATTCGGAGCATGCGCCTCCAACACCACATTTCGAAGGCATCAATTTTTCTCCTTTCTGCTGCTTTTATGGTCCATGTTGTCTGTAATAATAATGTTAAATTATTTGAAAAAAAAGTTTTTTTTCACTTTAAAACTAATCGTAAAAAGCAGGTTTAAAACTAAATAAAAATTTCCGATTTTCGGTTTTTGAAAAACATGACTAAAAAAACCGGTTAAAAAATTCGGTTTTAACCGATTCGGTTTGTAAGACCTATGTGTGTGTACCCTTTTACAACAAATAAACTTCTCGAGTTTTCTAGAATACACAGCACACATAAAACGACCCCACAGCAGCGCTTATAGCAGAAGTGTAGAAATTTTCCCGCATTTCGAAACATTCTTGAGCTATATATGAGTATACACTATTCATAGTGCTCGTAGAATTTAATTTGAGCTGTGCTGGGCGGTTTTTAAATCCCTATAGAATTGTATATGGACTTTGAATATATTAAGGATCTGTTTATAATATAATAGAAAACATAAATTGAAGTCCAGCTTTAGTCGGCTTTGAATTTGAGTATTTTTATTTTATTAATTTATTTATTTATTTCATAGATATTTTTTTACTATATGTATTACGGCTCTTTAGGCATAGCCTGTGTTGAGCCGAAATACTTACATGTAAAAACAATTTTTTAATTTAATTTAATTTTTTATTATTACATTATTTACATTACATACAATAGATACAATAACAATATACAGTATAAAGGTTTTAAAATAAAATAATTACACCTGGACTTTAATAAATTCACTTTCTACCTTGTCCCTTCCAACGAGAAGCAACCATCGATGGACACTGTTGTTAAAGACATGATCACTAAACTAACTAACTAACCAGCACGCCGCTTCCCCGCTGGGATAGGCAGAGAGAATAGAACGCCACACCACTCTGTCTTTGCAAATATTATTTGCCTCTTCCACGTTCATGCATCTCCTCAACCTTATCTGCATACAATGGTGCATAGGGCACTGAATAAAAATAGTATTGTTCAATTGAATAGTTATTTTGGTGATATCTAAACATAGATGAAAAGAGTTGCGATCTGTCATCGGCTGGTTTAAACGATTACTTTATACACGCGTACTTTATATTCACCATTTTATCCATGATTGACAGGTCGTAAGCCTTGTAAATAGCCAGACTTCCATATTCTTCTTCATCTTTGTTGAGATGTCATGATGTATCGGAGAGGGCATGTATGACTAGATGTATGGATCTGAAGGAAGCGAGGAGTGTATGACAGAAGAGTAGGGCGTTCCATCCTCATCAGCACGTTTGACTACTATCATTTAATATAGTTGTCAAACGTGCTAATTTATTTATAACATTTTGAGTGTGTCCAAATACTTGTTCACAAGTCTCGATTATCTCCAATTATAAGAGTTATTTTTAATATTATTTTTGACATTTCATCAAAGATGAAGAAGAATATGGAAGTCTGGGCATTTACACCAATAGATGTCTCTAGTGAAGTTCTAGTGATTCAAGAACAATGTTTCGAAATTGGTTCATATATGTAGATCTTCCAAGAATTTGAGTAGTATGGTTGTCAATAGTGGGTAGAATTAGTGAATGTTACGCGTGTGTAAAGTGACAATTTAAACCAGCGTATGACGGTCGTCAGCCCCGTAAATGCCCAGACTTCCATATTCTTCTTCATCTTTGATGAGTTGTCATAAGTAAACGTGATTATTATCGAAAACCACGGATGTTGGTTTATACGAGTATCAATTCATTTTTTTAAGTAGCCCTTTTTTATTTTTTTCTTCCAAGTTTTCAAGAAATGTCACTGACGCGCCTCTACAGCTTAAATATAACGTACACTTATGGTATGTTTGATATGAAAACTAAATGTCTGATATTCTCTTTAAAAACCAAAAACTATTAAATTATTCAAAGTCTACTCTAAGCTCGGGAGCTCTGAAGGAAACAAGCCAGCTACAAGGGAAAGAAAATTGCTTTATTTATCACACGTTATTTTATCCCCGTTGGTCCAGCTCACCGTAAATGCCAATCTGCAGTCAAGACGTAGAATATAAACGACATAATCCCTCGACGACAGTTAACCGTTACATATGTATGAATTGCTCGGATTTAGTGTTTTTGTTCGTGGCGAGTTTAATCGATAACCGTCGGTTTGGCTGTTTAAATTTGTATAGATTATTTGAACGCGGAAGTTGACTAAAGTTTACAAGGATTTGGAGTCACTCGAGCAGTATGGGATTTATTGGGATTTATTGATTATGATTTTTGTAACGTATACGCATCGTACATGACGTATGTAAAATATGTGTATAAAATTAAAAACACTGACCTCACATACTAATAAAAAGAGTTTCTGCTCAATAAAAAGCTTCTTTTCATCTCACCAATAGATGTCTCTAGTGATGTTCTAGTGATTCAAGAACAATGCTTCAAAGTTGGTTCATATATATATATATATAGAACTTCCTAGAATTTGAGTAGTATGGTTGTCAATAATGGGTAGAATTGGTGAATGTTACACGTGTGTAAAGTGATCACTTAAATCAACCTATGACAGTCGTCAGCCCCGTAAAGGCCCAGACTTCCATATTCTTCTTCATCTTTGATGAGATGTCAAAAAATAATATTAAAAACACTAATGTGGAATGTTTATTCAAAAGAGTAAATGAATAATATGTTTGATATTAATATCTCAACCTAGGTGAAGAGGAATATGAAGGTTATGTATTTACAGGGCTTACGACCTGTCACAGCCTGGTTTAAGTGATCACTTTATAAAGATTCATCTTCTACCCACGTTTGGCAGCAACCACACTAATTTCGGATGTTATATTTCTGCTCATATTTTTCACATCTTCCTTGACATCCATGGTTGAAAGATGTTGCATACAAATGAAAGGGTCTCTGCCAAACAAAAGTTTTCTTAATCCAATCAAACGTGGCTTTTGTAAAATGTCATGAGGTTTTCGATACATATATGTATGTAAGAGGTTGATTATGTGATCACTTTGCTCCACCCATGATTATTTATTTTTTGTTGATATATTGATCAAATTTGTAACACGGTATGCGTGAGTTTTTAATAGACATCTATGGTAAGACGAGGAAAGCTTTTACTAAGCAGAGGCTTAACATTCGTATGAGAGGTCCGAATCCTGGATTATATTCACATACTTGAGAAACGCTTGAAAACAGGTATGTTTTACTACAAGCAGTGACAGAATCAACAAGACCCCAAATCAAAATATTACGTTAACCCTTTACCGGCCTGATGAATAAGTCGGCAGTGAAATTTAATGTGGGGTCTTCGTCACCCAGCGTCTGTTAGTTAATAAAGGGAGCATCAAATTTGCATTTTGAGTAATGGTACGGTCTTTGGGAATGATCAAAGCTAGAATAGTTATCAGCGATCCGGAAACAATGTTTATTTAGGACTGCTTTAAATATTTGTTTATTTCTAATCCTCCTATGAAAATTGTCAGAAATATGATTTTAATTAAGTTTTATGGAGATGATTAAATCGTATTTTACTTTGCAAAGGTTTGTTAGAATATTAAAATAAAGAATTGGAGAGATTTAATGTGAGAGGCAGAAATAATGAGCATCTCAAAAGAAATACAAGAATACAAAATATGCATTTGAAATATTCTTATATTACAAATATGTAGGTTTATATCGAACACTGGTCATAAATTTTCAATTTTCACACATAATATCATGATATTTTTCTTAACATCTTTGGAGATGAAGACACTGAAAAAGATGAATACGCAATACTCATATCGTAATCGTACAGGAGAAAGTGGCCAACTGACAAAACGTAAAATGCTTAGGAGGGCCATTTAAGTAACTTTTGCTTGTCAAGAAAATGAACATCAATGCAGTTAGTCATTTTTAACAAGTCAATATATTATTTTTTCAAGTTTAAAATCCTTTGGGATGTTTTTCAGGGCATTATTAAGGTAACGTTAATGATCACGTTTTTGTAAAAAATGCACTTGGTCACTTTCTACTGTATGACTACGATATTACAAATAGGTTGATAACGAACAATGCTTGTGAAAAAAAACGTTCACAAATAATATCATGCACTTTCCGTCTAGGAGTTTAAGACGATGAAAAAAATTAACACGTAATTCTCATTTTAGAAACAGTTCGATATTGAACAGTGGTCGTGAAAATCATCGTTCATACATAATATCACTTTTGAATGCTTGACATTCTAGAAGACCAAGACGATGAACAAATAAACGTAATTCTCATATCATAAATAGGCTGATACCGAACAGTGGTAAAAAAAACATCTTTCACACATAATATCATGCACTGTATGCTCGACATTCTAGGAGACCAAGACGATAGAAAAGGTAAATACATAATTGTCACAAATAGGCCGATACCAAACAGTGATCATGAAAATCACGTTCACACTTGACTTGCTTGACATCCTAGGAGACCAAGAAGATACAAGTTGATACCGAACAGTGGTCGTGAAAATCAACTTTCACACATTATATCATGTTTGACCTCCTAGAAGACCAAGAAGATACAAGCTGATACCGAACAGTGGTCGTGAAAATCAACTTTCACACATTATATCATGTTTGACCTCCTAGAAGACCAAGAAGATACAAGCTGATACCGAACATTGGTCGTGAAAATCTACTTTCACACTTTATATCACGCACTCTATGCTTGACATCCTAGAAGACCAAGACGACACAAATTGATAGCGAACAGTGGTCGTAAAAATCAACTTTCACGCGTATTATAATGCTTGACATTCTAGATCAAAACGAATCAAGTTAATATCGAACAGTGGTCGTGAAAATCAACTTTCACACATATTATCATGCTTGACATTCTAAAAGACCATGACAAATCAAGTTAATGTCGAATAGTGGTCGTGAAAATCTAGTTTCACACATAATATCATGCTTGACATCCTAGGAGACCAAGAAGATACAAGTTGATTCCGAACAGTGGTCATGAAAATCAACTTTCACACATATTATCATACTTGACATTCTAGGCAATCAAGACGAATCAAGTCAATATCGAACAGTGGTCGTGAAAATCTAGTTTCACACAAAATATCACGCTTGACACCCTAGGAGACCAAGAAGATACAAGTTGATTCCGAACAGTGATCGTGAATATCCAGTTTCACACATAAACATGACCCCGCCCTCTGGCGACAGGTTTCGCGCGTATCTCGAGGGTTAAATTAGGCAAGTTCGCTAAGTAACGCTTACGTTGTAAGAAGTACGATTAAGTGGGATGTTTTCACCCCGCCACGTTACTTACAACCGCCATCCCCTAATTCTCGTCTCACGCGAAGCGAGAATACACGGTAATTATCTTTGTCCTACGCCATTTATTCCCAAGGATCAAAGATGCTGCAAATCAGTGCCTGTCGTAGTTGGTGGTGGCGGCATTCGGGCTTTGTGCGAAATAATTCAACCGGAGAATTTCCAAATGAATGGAAAACACGTGTAAAGGGTTATTGTTTTAAAATTGTATGTATATATTTATGTGGAGGTCCTCAACAAAACTTTTTTTTTTCCATTTCTAGGATGCTAAGATTGTATAATAATTTAGAATATACTGATAATGTGACCATCGACATATTCAATGATGGCACGGAGAAATACAAGAGATTTCACTTTTAATTTTTACTTCTAATTTTTATTTTTATTTTTCTTACTTCATTACTTTTAATTGTTATTACCCTTTTTTACAACTAAATTCATATTAACAACATTTTGAGTGTGTCCAAATACTTGTTCACAAAATCTGGATTATCTCCAATTATAGGAGTTATTTTCATATTATTTTTTGACATCTCATCAAAGATGAAGAAGAATATGGAAGTCTGGGCATTTACGGGGCTGACGACCGTCATAGGCTGGTTTAAGTGATCACTTTACACACGTATAACATTCACCAATTCTACCCATTATTGACAGACACACTACTCAAATTCATGGAAATTCTATATATATGAGCCAATTTAGAAACCTTGTTCTTGAATCACTAGAACTTCACTAGATACATCTATTGGTGAGATGTAAAAAAAAAGAAAATAACTCCTGTAATTGGAGATAATCCAGATTTTGTAAACAAGTATTTGGACACACTCAAAATGTTGTAGATTTCATATTGGTCTAACACAGGATTGGTCACCTTTTGTGACTACTTTAATTAAGATTTCGATAAAATACAGTAAACAGAACGGATTTGCATTTAAAGGATTTTTCGTGCAATATTGGAAACGTAACTTTTTGGTGAGGACCTCTACATACTTATATTATAAGATGGAGCAAAATAGAGATTTTTCGAACAAAGAATTAAACGCAAACAAAATGTTATTGTTTGCAATACATTTTCTTGTTTGCTTGTGAAACAAGGTCGGGTTTACAGTATTATTCTTTCATATTTCTGCAGAAATTGTACGTCTCTATAGTGCAGTGGTTAGTGTGTTGGGCCACCGCGCTGGAGATGCCGAGTTCGATTCCCAGAAGAGTCAACATAAATATTAGTATTTTACATAATAATATTGTAACATTTTTCAGAGTGATCTGTATTCGAAACGTAATATTCGAGTCTAAGATTTTATGGAAATTTTCTTTTTTCTCTTTAATTTGATTGATTTTTCCTATATTTATTTGAGTTGAACAAGCACGATAGTTCACCATTGATGAACTTAATACAAGGGTAACATGTCCTATTCTACCCATGGTGGAAAACTACTTGGTGTAATCTACTAATTTTTTTGGTATGAATATTACACGTGGATAAATTGATCACTTAAACATTTCTTTATTGGAGATGAATAGCATTACTAGTATTTAGATTTTTTTTAAAGAAATGTCTAGCAAATGAATTAAATTTTAATAATTCTTTAACTTTAATTAAAAAATAAAAATAAATGTCATGAGTTTATTTAGTAAATAAAATAGCAGAAGAAATAGTAACTCTCGAACTAACTAACTTACTAACCATCACATTCCTTCTTAAAGCCCCATGTACGATAAATCGCAGCTCAATTTCTTTGAACCCTGGTAACATTTAACGTTATTACATTTTTTGCTTGAAACACCGTGTTTGTATTGAAAAAAATAATTTTTCTTCGAAATAATTATATGGTTTTGAAAAGATAAGAGTTTTTGAAAGACATGGAGAAAAAAAAGTCATATTTTTTTCTAATACATAAGTATATGTTTAAAAATAATCAAATTCCAATATGTATTGTAATAATGAGACGAAAAGAACCTTTTTATTGAGCAGAAACTTTAAAAAGCTTCTTTACATCTCACCAATAGATGTCTCTAGTGAGGTTCTAGTGATTCAAGAACAACGTTTCGAAATTGATTCATGTATTCTATTAATAAATTTAAAAAATGCGGAGACGCGCCTGGCCCCTAGAGCGGCCGATCGCTTAGTGAATGGGATGTTTGCGAATACCCCCTTAAGGCCGCAAGCTCCCAACCCCCGTTCTAGACAATACCACAGAACCGCGATTCATCTCGAAGTATCGAATGTTTATCTGGCAATTTTTCATGTCTCATCCCCGCAATTTCCCCGAAAAAAAGCGCTCAAATAAAGGAAACAGAATGATTTTTTTTTATGGCAGAGTAATTTATTGTTTCGCGCTCAGTTATCATGAATACGGCCGAGATGAAATGCGAAAATATAATTTGTATCGGGGCGGCAGAAGTGGGTAGGTTAGTCGTGATGGCATGCCCGAGGAACTGGAAATCGATATTACTCCCGACACCATGACAGCTGGGGTATTAGGGCACGTAATAACAGATATAATATATTATTTATTGATTCGGCATTAACTTTGTGGAATGACACGATTATTTTAATTAAATTGAACACTTGAATAATCCACTGAATTGAGTTTTATTTTTATTTACGACTAGTTTCGAAAACGACAATTGTTTTCATCTTCTGGTACAAATTAAAACTACAAATTATTGGTTTTAATTTGTACCAGAAGATGAAAACAATTGTCGTTTTCGAAACTAGTCGTAAATAAAAATAAAACTCAATTTAGTGGATTATTCAGGTGTTTAATTTAATTAAAATAACAGATTTAATAGTATGTATTTTTTTTTTTGACACTCAACAAAGATTAAGAACAATATAGAAGTCTGGACATTCACGGAGCTTACGACCATCATAGGGTTTTTTTTTCTTTATTTTAAATAATTTTTACTAAACATATATCGCTCACTCGTTTCAACTAGATTTTTTAAGAGATTGTTTTATAAGTTTAAGAATATAATAATACGTATATAAAATAAATATCAAACCAACTTTTTACTGTGCAACCGATCTTTTTAGGTAAAACCGGATATATATATATATATATATATATATATATATATATATATATATATATAAATATATATGTATATATATATATATATATATATATATATATATATATATATATATATATATATATATATATATATATATATATATATATATATATATATATATATATATAATAATTAAACTATACATTACAACATTTTGAATGTGTCCAAATACTTGTTCACAAAAATCTGAATTATCTCCAATTACAGGAGTTATTTTCATATTATTTTTTGACATCTCATCAAAGATGAAGAATAATATGGAAGTCTGGGCATTTATGGGGCTGACGACCGTCATAGGCTGGTTTAAGTGATCATTTTACACACGTGTAACATTCACCAATACTACCCATCATTGACAACCACACTACTCAAATTCTTGGAAGCTCTATAAATATATATATATAAAAAATAAATATATATATATATATATATATATATATTTATTTTATATATATATATATATATATATATATATATATATATATATATATATATATATATATATATATATATATATATATATATATATATATATATACATATATATATATTTATGTATTAATTTTGAAACATTGTTCTTGAATTACTAAACTTCACTAGAGACATATATTGGTGAGATGAAAATGCCCAGACTTCCATATTCTTCTTCATCTTTGATGAGATGTCAAAAAATGTAACAATATTTTATATTATCAACAAACACAAACAGTAAATAATAAGTGTAAGTCCCTCTCCAAGCACGAGAGATATGCCTCTTCATTGGAAAAAACTGCGTTATCAATTTTAAGATTGTGAAAGTAGGAATGTCTAAAAAATTAATTAAGATTATAAGAAAAAACTTTTGTAACCATATTAAATAAAAACAAAAATAAAAGTCAAGTGAGATTAGGTGAAGTCTACAGTCTGTCGTTGAGTGGTTTAAGTGATCACATAATACCATTATTTTTTTCTTTGATTTAATATTGTAGTTCTTGTATCATTGAACTTTATAAAATTAAATGAATTTATTTTAACCACTTTCTTACAAATACAATTTAACCTACCGGTTTCGACAAGAACCTTGTCATCATCAGGGTTTATTTTAGTTCTAAAACATTATAAACATAAATAAAAAAGTTTGATTTTTTATTGGATGAACAAAAAAGTGGTTAGAAAAAGTTATTTAATTTTATAAAATGTGCCACAAAGTATCTGCGAAAAACATTTAAGAAAACTGGTATCATAAAGTCATATTGTCAATTTCTACAGACGAGGACTTTCATCATTAAAGTATAAATCACAAAATTGTCACAAGGGATGATTTCAAAATTTGCTTATATACATATTTAATACAGTTATCTCTTTAACGGGTCGTTCCGTATTGTAAAATACATATATATTGTGAGGCAGTGAGTTCCGTTGGCGAAAACTTATGCTATCGGATAGGGGCGAGGGCGGGCGGCGTTGGCAGCTAGAATAAGGGAGGATAATATTACGTACGGGGTGAATGCCCAAACGCCGGCTGGAAAATACGCATGGGAAATTTAAAAGCTGCCAAGACCGGGAAATGAACCGGCGCTTATGCTCAGCGCACAGCAACTATCAACCCTTTATGTTGGAAACTATTTTTGCAAGCTTGCGGAACAATAAAATATCTTTTCAAATAAAGTCAAATTAAATATATTTCGATCATCGCATCGCTTTCCGCAGGGGTAGGCAGACCGAAAAAAATCGTCATACTTGAATTGTTGGGTAATATATTCAAAATAAAACAAGGTTTGTTGGATTGAATTAAACATTTATTTATGTAAACACTTGTTTACTAGAGTGTTTGATAATGTCCTAAGAAGACGAAACGCGTCACGTATGAACATATACATAAATAAATGTAGAATTCAATCCAACAAACCTTGTTTTATTTTGGATATATTACCCAACAATTTAAAATGGAATTCTACCAACTGTCTGCAGTTACAATAAATAAATCGTCACACTTATCTGTTTTTATAAACAATCTTCGCCTCTTCCATATTCGTGCATCTCCTCATACATACTTGCCTATTATTCCGACCTCTGATCTGACCACTTTCAAGTATTTTAAATATTTAAACTAAGTAAAGTATAGGGGACACCGTAGGCACAAAAAACGCGCTTGGAGTGTCAGAAATGAAGTCTTCGAGAGAGAATAAACTTCAATGTAAGAAAATTATTTATGCGATCACATACGACATGGCTGAATAATGCGATCTATTTCATATCTATCCACTTCTATTATCCACTTATGAAAAACACTTTTAGGGATAAATGTATACCATATACTATGTATTAAATGAACATACTTTTAGGGATTAATGTATCAAGTTTTATTCAGCATTCATTCATTTATTATCTACTTATTATGTATTTAATCTCTACACAAAAGGGTTAAATGTTGACTTTTCACCAAAAGATAATAATAAGTCTCTCGTGTCTGAAGAGATCGCAAACGTTTACCCGCTCGGTGTAAAAATTGATCAATTGGAAGATATTGCTTCCAAATAATAAGTCAATCTTTTAAAATGTTTATTTAATTGTTTTTTTAAGTCGGTTTGGGGTATTAATGACACTTTCTTCAGTTAGCAAGTGTAAAAAACTTTGAGCCAAATTTCTAGATTCGATCTCATTATGCCACGAATTTAATTCGGTTTTTTTATAAAAAATATTATTTTGAATTATTAAATTCCCACACGTATATATTAATTCGCCCCATAAATTTGTTGACCATCTTTTCTTTCTTATTCTTCGAACTCTTATCCGCACCCAATGGTGCATAGGGCACTGCATCGCATAGAAGTAGTGTTATCTTGATCGTTAAATATACGAAGGAAAGGTGATCAGCCTTACGCTTCAGGTACCAGTCCAGGGTGATATAAAATAAATTTTAGAATGAAAAACAACTTATTTTTATTTTTACCCCCTTGGGAATCGAACCCAGCATGGTAGGTAGCCTAGCGCGTTAACCATTACACTATGGAGGTGGACTATCCTTTCTGTACTCATTTTATTCACTTCCTAAACCATCTCAACACACCTTTCTTAATTTTATATATAATGCTTATCTCAGCCTTGCATTCCTTCCTTATATCGCGATTCGAACATCTATCAAATAACATTTTGACATATGTACATTCGTTTGAGGGATAGCATTTTGACTGTGTTCAGTCTAAAATAAATAATGTTAATTTCGTTAGTTTATTCGCAGCCACTTTGTAGTAAAATCTATCCATTTTTAATGTTAGTTTTACTCGGTCAGTACCACTATTTCTTAAAATCTATTCTGAAACGTGTTTTGACGCATTCCGCATACGGTGTTCGAAAATATGCGGATGCATTAAAACACGTATCCCAATAAATTTAAAGAAAAAGTGGTATTTGCTTAGTAGAACTTTAATTAAAAATAATTAATATTAGTAGTATTTTCAATATTCTGAATATTTGAAGCATTTTTTGTGTGTAGTCAATTTTACTTTATTTTTATTTTTTAAACTAACAAACCACCACGCTCTTCTCCGCAGGGGTAGGCAGAGAAAATTGAACGCCACACCACTCTGTCTTTGCAAACATTCTTCGCCTCTTCTACATTAATGCATCTCCTCATACATACCCGACGATTATAACGACTCCTGACCCGGCCGCTTTCAAGTATTTGACATACCTGTTGTGCCAAGTTTTCCTCGGTCTTCCTTTGCTTCTTTTCCCTACATTCTACATTCGCCTCATAATTTTTTTCATCGTTCTTTCCTCACTCATGCGTTCCACATGTCCAAACCATCTCAACACACCTTTTTTTTAATGTTAGTAATATTAGCATATAAATATAAGAGTGAATAAATCACTTATATTTATTTGACCCCCCCTGGGAATCGAACCCGGGACCTCCAGAACGGTAGCCGAGCGTGCTGACCATTGCACTACGGAGGCGGACGAAACTTATATTTTTCACTCTTATATTTATTCAATATTACCCTGGACTGGTGCCTGAAGCGGAGGGCTGATCACCTTTCCTTCATGTGTAAACGATTAAGATAACACTGCGTTTATATGATGCAGTGCCTTACGCACCATTTAGGTGCGGATAAGGGTTTGAATGAATGAATATTAGAATATAAGCACTCACCATAAGTTAATAACGGTGAGTGGTTATATGTGTAATAATATTTAAAAAAAAATATTACTCAATTTATTCCCTTCACTAAAAAATATAATTTTTTTATTCTTAATATTGATCAAATAAAAAATAAAACCCTTACCGCACCCCAATGGTGCATAGGGCACTGCTTCATATAAACGCAGTGTTATCTCGATCGATTACACATGAAGGAAAGGTGATCAGCCCTCCACTTCAGGTACCAGTCCAGTGTAATATTGAATAAATATTAGAGTGAAAAAATCACTTATATATTTATTAAACCCCCCTGGGAATCGAACCCGGGACCTCCAGAACGGTAGGCGAGCGTGCGGACCATTACACTACGGAAAATTCTTACTAAACTTTTTACCTTTACTAAAAAATCTAATAGTTGTTTTATAATTAATATTGATAAAAATAAAATAAATAATTTTGCAGTCCATTTGGAAGTAGAGTTCGGCGAACTCGGTTGCCCGATTAACGTTGAACTCTGAAGCGGGCTTTATGTTTTGTACGTTATTATTATTATTATTTATACGTGAGCTTTGCAGTTAGCTGGGGCGCGAGAAGCGAGCTTCCGATCAAGTCTGCTGAAGTTGTTTTTCCATCGCAGGTGTGGCAACTTTGCGAGGAAAACGTACGAAAAAAAAACAACAAAACAATTGAAAACAGTCTGCGTTGGCGCCATACGGTAAATGGCCGGATTGTTCGGTTTAAAAAGAGGATTTTTATTTTGTCGTTTTTTGCCAAGTCATTTTTTACTAATAGATTTTATGAATAGGTGGTGTTTGTGTATTCATAGTCAAAGCGTTGAAGAAAAAATAAACAAAAAAGTTCATAACCAGGTGCATGTGATGCATTTATAAAAAAACTTGATTTTTCAGGAGATCGTTTTTAAAATTTAAAAATATATTGAAATGTATTAAAAATAAATATCAAGCCACTTTTTGAACTTTTTAGTATGCAACAGATCTTTTTAGGTAAAACCTGAATGTTTTTTCTCCATTTGAAAAATATTTATAATATTTAAAAAAATAATTAAAACCTTTTCTGCAAAATGCAAAAATAACACTTTTTGCCCTGTAGCGGGTAAATATTAAGTTAAAAATATGCCTCTTTTGCTGGGATATAGTAAATTTTTTGGACATTCCGAAAACACGAAAACTACTGAAAATTGACGATTTTTTTTATAAATGACGTTGTTGAAAGGAATGAGCGATATGAATAGTCGACTTGCAAACCACGATATGTTAAAAAATTAAGTTTTTTTGCCAATGGCGCCAATCGGTAGAAAATTAAATCTTCTTCCGATTTGAGCTTTCTTGAGAGATTTTTGAAAGTAAACTGTCGATCGGCATAGAGAGTTATTTTTAATTCCTAACTAAACGAGTTTTGGCAGATTATGTTAAATTAGTATTTTAATCTTTTTACAGATTGCCACCAGGGCATAAAAAACAATTTTTTTTAACATAACGTGGTTTGCAAGTGGACTACTCATATGAACGTATGAAAACGTTTTTTTTAATACATTAGTTATATCATTTATTAATTTGGCATTAACTTTGTAAAATGACAGTTTATTATTTAAAATTAAACAATTGTATTAGGCCAATAATTGAGTTTTGTTAAAAAAATATATATTTTTTTTTTACTTATTTATAAAACATTAATTAACTATATATATGCTTTTCCAAAATTCATTACCATTATTGTCTATGTTCCTATTAAACACAGTCCCACCCCTTACCCTCCCCCCACTCTAGTTATTACCCCACCCATCTCTATATATCCCTGAATATTTTTTTGCTCGTTAGTTTTTGTAAACACCTGTCGATGTAAACATCTGTAGTTTTCGAAACTAGTCGTGTGAAATGAAATAAAACTCGATAAGCAGTATTACATAAGTGTTTAATTCTTAATAGTTAAAAGTTTTTTATATAAAAAATATAACATATTTATATATTTTTTACGTAGCGCAATAATCGTCGTGTGAATCTTTTTGCTGGGTGACAAATATTTCCACGAAGGTATGAATATTTTTTTATTGTTTCTGCATTTACTTTGTAGTAAGACATGTTAAAATGATTAAGGAAACACTTGTTTTTATGTAAATTTATTTTATTAATGACTACTTTTTTCGGAAGCTAAACTTCCATCGCCAGGTCTGAATATTAACATTATTATAATTCATAATTATTATAATTTGAATAATAATAATAATGGGTATGTATGAGGAGATGCATGAACGGGAAGAGGCGAAGAATGTTTGCAAGGACAGAGTGGTGTGGCGCTCTATTCTCTCTGCCTACCCCAGCGGGGAAGCGGCGTGATGGTTAGATAGTTAGTTAGTTAGTTATAATAATGTTTGTTATTATTCAGACTTGACGATGAAAGTTTAGCTTCCGAAACTAGTTGTCATTAATAAACTCAAGTGGTATAAAAAAAGTGTTTCCTTAATCATTTTAGGCATGAATACATTTTTTTTCATTAAAAAAAAAATACATTCAAAATGGTGTATATAATCTCGGTTTGGATGACGTGATTTTTATTGCTGATTTCGTGTACATTGATTGCATTTTACTTTTTTTTCGGTACGTTTTGTTATTTTTTGTATGCTTTCCGTAAAGCATTCTGCTCTTTTATTTTTTTATTTTGTGTTGATATGATAAAATGTAAAAATAACTCCTTAGTGGAGAAACCCAGAGAAACAGAGAAACGTTGTGTCGAAATTCCAAGGCAGTCAGTTAACTTCAGGCGTTTTGAAATATTGAACAAACTAAAATTTCCATTTATTGTACATATCGTAGTGACCAAATGCATTTTTTACATAACCGTGATCATTGACTATTTGATATCTTACTAGCTTAATATTGCTCTGAAAAAAATACCTAAGGATTTTAAACTCGAAAGTATAATATATTGACTTGTTAAAAATGACTAACTGCATTGATGTTCATTATGTTGTTTTTTTTTAATTACCTAATGTCCAAGTGACTCTGAAATCTAGCTACGGCTTATGCAACACCGTTTATCATGTCCCTACTCAGGCTTCAACTTTATAAGTTTCATAGCCTATGCCTACTTGTGAGTGGATTTACTCTTATGTTTAAAGTTAATATAATTTCATGTAATTCATGAGTGAACATTCTAGGCAAAAACACTCGCTTAATTTATTATGTTGCCAAGCAAAAGTGACTTAAATGGCCCTCCTGAACATTTTACGTTTTGTTAGTTGGTCACTTTCTCCTGTACGACTACGATGTGTAGATGCATGTAAAGCAAGAATTATAAATTCCGATAGTGTATTTTTATCCAAGGCCGATTTGAAAAGGGTAATATTTTAATAGCTTTGGGAGTGTTATCACGCGAAGTTTCATTAGGCTGATATAATTTTAATGGTAATCAGTAATTAATTTGATGAACAGTCTAATCAAAGGATGGATCATCGTTAACTATCTCTTCGTAGGAACAGGGTCGTAAAAAAATCAAATAAATCATATTTCCTTTTTTTAAATTAAGTTATACTTGGTAACTACCACGACTTCTTAAAATCTATCGTGATACGGGTTTTGATGCATTCCACATAATTTTCTAACACCGTATTTGTTTGAAATGAATTTAGGAGTGTCCGTTAGACACAAAATAAAGAGTTTACGCGTTTATGGAAGCCTGGGCGTAACGGACACATATAAGAAGGTGGAGGAAAGGCAATTAAGATGTTTACAACATTTTAAGTGTGTGTCCAAATACTTGTTCACAAAATCTGGATTATCTCCAATTACAAGAGTTATTTTCATATTATTTTTTAACATCTCATCAAAGATGAAGAAATAAACCAGCCTATGATGGTCGTTAGCCCCGTAAATGCCCAGACTTCCATATTCTTCCTCATCTTTGATGAGATGTCTAAAAATTATATGAAAATAACCCCTGTAATTGGAGATAATCCACATTTTGTGAACAAGTATTTGGACACAGTCAAAATGTTGTTAATAAATTATATGGTCAAATTATAAGCTTAAATAATAAAAATGAAAATGGTAGTTTCTGGCGTTTCTCATGTTTGTGATTATAATCCAGGATGCGGACCTCATATACTAATATAAGAGTTTCTGCTTAGTAAAAAGCTTCCTTACATATCACCAATAGATGTCTCTTGTGAAGTTCTAGTGATTCAAGAACAAGGTTTCTAAATTGTTTCATATATATATGGAACTTCCAAGAATTTGAGAAGTGTGGTTGTCAATAATGGGTAGAATTGGTGAATGTAACACGCGTGTAAAGTGATCACTTAAACCAGCCTATAACGGTCGTCAGCCCCGTAAAAGCCCAGACTTCCATATTATTCATCTTTGATGAGATGTCAAAAAATAATATGAACAATTAAGATGGTCTGGGCATATATGATGCAGAGAACCCGAGCATGTCGCAAACCAGGCCATAGAAATGGATCTTCCTCGAAGGATATCAAGAGGAAGACCAAAAAATTCATGGATACTGCAAAGATAAAACATGGCTCGAAGACATGGTCTAGGTGACGTTGTCCACGACAGAAGCACCTACAACCTGAGGATGAGGAGAGCTGACCCCAGCAGTCTACAAAGAGGATGATAATTTGGGATGTAGTCAGGAAGAAGAAGACCGTTTTATCGTAAGAAAATGATTCGAAATGCATCGAAACACGTGTCCAAATAGATTGTAAGAAATAGTGGCATTCACCAAGTTAACTTGAAGTAAAAGTGGATAGATATCACCAAAATGCTGAATTAATTGATGACGTAATATTTGAATTTTTTGGCTGTCAATCATGGGTAGAATAGTGAACATTGCACGCGTGTAAAGTGATCACTTAACCAGTCTATGACAGATATAACCCATTTAGATATCCACATTTCTATATTCTTCTTCATAAAAATAGATAAAAATATGTTTTTTTTTTTAAAACGTACATATCGCTCACTCCTTTCAAGAACTTCATAAATAAAAAATCGTCAATTTTCAGTTGTGCATGTTTTCGAATTGCCCATAAAATGTACTATATCTCAGCGAAATCGGCATATTTTAAACTTAATATTTACCCGCTACAGAGCAGAAAGTGTTGTTTTTGCATTTTGAAGAAAAGGTATTGTTTAGTTATTTTTTTTAAATATACCTTCAGAGAAAAACCTTCAGGTTTTACCTAAAAAGATCTGTTGCACAGTTAAAAGTTCAGTAAGTGGCTTGATATTTATTTTTTAAATATTGTATTATATTTTTAAACTTTAAAAACGTTCTCTTGAAAAATCAAGTTTTTTGATTAATGACGTTCTTGAAAGGAGTGAGCGATATCTAAAAAGAACTCGACCGATAAGACACATAATATGGCTTGGTGGGTCTCTGCAAAAAATGTTAATTACGTTTATAAATTTTTTAATGAATGAATGTGCGTTCATATATTTTACAAATAAATAATAATAATAAAACCCTTATCCGCACCCCAATGGTGCTTAGGGCACTGTGTCATATAAACGCAGTGTTATCTTGATCGTTTACACATGAAGGAAAGGTGATCAGCCCTCCGCTTCAGGTACCAGTCCATGGTAATATTGAATAAATATTACAGTGAAAAAATCACTTATATTTTATTTTACCCCCTTGGGAATCGAACCCGGGACCTCCAAAACGGTAGCCGAGCGTGCTGACCATTACAAATAAATGTTTTAATAAAACAAATCTATATTGAGATATTAAAAAAAAATGACAGGACATTGTAGAAACATTTTGTGACATGAATTTTGTGTGTATTTTCCTTTGTACTATTGTACAAATGTAATTCGAGATGGGAGATGTTGATAGTACGCGGCAGCCCTGTTTAGTCTGCTTTGTCTATCAAGGGTGTGGCACGGCTCATAAATAGATTCCCCACGGGATACAGTATCGATTAATATTACACACATTTGTTTTTATGGAAACATATGCTTGGAGCCAAGAAGCAATTACGCTTAGCCTTTTGGGAGGTGATGTACGGCGAACGGAGTACGGAGGCAGAACGATCAGGGTGCAAATACATTATATTATTCATACTCTTGTAGTAGAAACAAGGTGTGGTAATACTGCAATGCTATGTCTTTAACTCTATCTGGTCCATAATTTCTTTTTTAATTCCACCAGGTCTACAATAGATTTACAGCATTACAGGGTTAAAACAATAAATCCAAGTTTTTTTAAATATAAAACTACACTTGTGTTATGTATACAATCTTGTCTCTTATTATTACATTTTACACTAAATACGAGTGGGAAAAAAATATGTTTGCTTGTATTTTAACACTAAACTGATGAAGAAAAAAATGAAAAAAATGAAAAAAACTCACCGGAATAAAGTCGATGTCGAATGACATTCGACATAGGACCGGAAAGGGTTAGTATTAGTATGGAGTAGATTTTCCTGAATTATAATAAAACAACAACTACATGTTTTTTTCTTCATATATATCAACATAAGACTGGTAGAAGGCCAGACATATTCTTTTTTACACTCTTCTTATCATTCATCGTTCACTTTGTTTAGTAGTAATCAGGAAGTAGTACTTTTAACTTTATAAAATTAACTAACTTTGTTTTTACCACTTTTTTTATAAATACAATTTAACCTACCGGTTTTGACAAGAACCTTGTCATCATCAGAGGTTATTTTTTTTTTTATCTATAAAATAACATTTAGGATTTTTACGGAGTATGTGGATGTTTTTGGTGAGAGTATTTTAATGTTTTTGAATTAAAATAAACCCTGATGATGACAAGGTTCTTGTCGAAACCGGTAGGTTAAATTGTATTAATAAAAAAGTGGTGAAAACATACTTAAAAAGTTGATATTACGATACCACAAAATTATAAATCGGAATACAAAAAGCACTGTCCGTATGGATTTAATTATTTTTTCAGTGCACAGGGGCATTGGGTTTGAAAAACGACATCTCGAAAGCTGCCACTCCTCGTTTATACGCTAAAATTGAGATTAAAAGGTCAATGCGAATTTATGTGTGTTTTTCCAACTTATTTGTTCCTTTGTCAGCAATAGCAGTACTATAAAGTGTATATTTTTAGTATATTATTATATTTATTTCTTTAAAGGATATTGTTTTGCAGTATAAAGTGATTACTAAACCTGCATATGATGGTCATACGCCCTGTAAAAAAATGATAAGATAATATGTCTCTAGTGAAGTTCTAGTGATTCAAGAGCAAGGTTTCTAAATTGGTACATATATATTGAACTTCCGAGAATTTGAGTAGTGTGGTTGTCAATAATGGGTAGAATTGGTGAATGTTACACGTGTGTAAAGTGATCACTTAAACCAGCCTATGACGATCGTCAGCCCCGTAAATGCCCAGACTTCCATATTCTTCTGCATCTTTGATGAGATGTCAAAAAATAATATGAAAATAATAAGACTTGGAGAGGGACCTACACTCATTGTTTATTGTTTATACTTATGAACGATATAAAAAAAAACTGTATTATTTTTTGCGTGTTTTCTTGTTGTTGAATTACATCTATAAAAGGCATTTATTTTATTCTTTAGAATTTTAATATCTGTAGGAAGGTTATTTAAATATTTGGTTCATAAATATTTAAAATTTCGTTAGAATGGTTTGATATTGCATTATGTTATTGTAAAATCGTTTAGGGATCTCAAACATGAACTTTTCTTGAAATTTAAATATTTATCACCCTTTGTATGTTGAAAAATTGCTGTTTTTTTTAAATGAATGGTTTTCGCATTCTATATTTTCTCTGGACCTTTATTTCATGTCCCTCGAATCGCACATTACGTACGTATGTACGTGTTAATGGCTAAGTGTAATTTTCGCCAGCCTTCTACTCCACACGAATATGATTTTAATTACACGGTGAGTTTTCACATTTTCCAAGGAGTTTTTTTTAAATAACCATTTCACACGCAGATTAAACATTACTTTTCTCTTTTTCCCTCTGTCTCTTTTTCTCTCTCATTTGCCGTGTCTTAAATAACATCAATCTTTAAGCGTTTGAAGAGAAAAATATCACATTAGAGATTCGTTAATTGGGACACAGAAAAGCAGAGGGTTGGGATTTAAACTGTGTTCGCATTTATTCAGAGTGTGAATGTGCCGCAGTCCATCCATACATGGTGTAGATCAAGGGTGGCCCACCCGCGGCCCTGGTGTCTACTTGCGGCCCGCGGAGCAAATCACACATTTTTTTCCTTTGGTGTACACAAAACCACCAAAAGAACATTCCATTATGGGTTATTATAGTTCGTATAATATCCCATATATGGGAGTATTTCACTATCCTGGCAATTTCAAGAACCATAATGGCGTCAAGTAGTAAAGACGTTGGACTAAAGAAAAGAAGAGTAACAGAAGAACTGAGAAGTTTTTAATACAGATGGACTATAAACTATTTTTTCGTGGAATTTAAAACAAAACCAATATGCCTGATATGCAATGTTTCTGTTTCTATCTTGAAAAAGTATAACACTAAACGGCATTAAGAGGCTGAACATAAGTTTAAGTACTTAATAAATATGATTATAAAATAAAATAAAAAAATGAAATATAAATATTTATATAAAGATATATTTATATATACATACATATACATATATATATATATATATATATATATATATATATATATATATATATATATATATATATATATATATATATATATATATATGTATATATATATATATATATATATATATATATATATATATATATATATATATATATATATATATATGTATATATATATATATATATATATATATATATATATATATATATATATATATATATATATATATGTATATATATATATATATATATATTTATATATATATATATATATATATATATATATATATATATATATATATAAATATATATATATATATATATGTATATATATATATATATATATATATATATATATATATATATATATATATATATATATATATATATATATATATATATTATACATATATATATATATATATATATATATATATATATATATATATATATATATATATATAATAAATATATATATATATATATATATATATATAAATATATATATATATATAATATGTATATATATATATATATATATATATATATATATATATATATATATATATATATATATATATATATATATATATATATATATATATATATATATATATATATATATATATATATATATATATATATATATATATATATATATATATATACAGTATCTACTCAATGAATTAGGGCCACCCATTATTTTTTTGAATACTCTGAAATCTTTTGGATTATTATATTTATTTTACATAAATACTTTAAGTTTTCTATTGACATCTAATATCATGTATATTACCTTCAATAATATGTAAAATATACCTGGATTATTTAAGCCTTTACAAAATTTCAAACCCTTTTTCTGAGAAAGGTCCCTAATTAGCACAGGTAGACAGATAGTTGAAAGTTCTTAAAATAGTCCTTTCTCATTTATTAGTGAAGTTTCTTGAGTTCTGGTTGTTGTTTTGTTCAGAGAGGTTATATAGTTATCGTGTCTTGTGAAAAAAACTTAATTTTTAATTTTAGTTCATAAAGTATAATTTTTTTTTGTAAACACAAGTGTTTTTTTTGAAAAGGACAAAATGGGAAAAAGTAAAGACATTTCTGAGGAAAAAAAGTCTAGTGTTATAGTGCTACTGAAATTAGGAATACTATCTAATAGAGAAATTTCAAGAAAAGAAAACGTTTCTCGTCAAACAGTGGACAGAATTTCAAAATCAATAAAAAATCAGTCACCCGCCACCAGCAATCGGCGAAAGAACTGTCGTAGGATTAGAAAAACAACACCGAGGACTGATCGAAAAATCGTTCAAAGTGCCTTAGAAAACCGTAGTGCATCAGCAAAAACATTAAAAATAAAATTGGAAGAAGAGGGTATAAATATATCGGTATCAACACTGAGGCGACGTCTTTACGAAGTAAATCTGAAATGCAAGCGCCCTGTGAAAGTACCAAAATTGACACCATGAATGAAAGCGGATCGATTAAAATGGGCCAGGCTACATCGAAATTACTCGGTAGATGATTTGAAAAAGGTATTTATTTAAATTGAATTTTCAACACATCATTTTAGTAAATAAACTTTTATATTTGAATTAAACATAAATTTTCATTATTTTTCAGGTCATCTTTAGTGATGAGTGCCGGTTAGAAGCCGTGACAGAGAGCCGTCGATTCGTCAGGAGAACACCAATGGAACGTTACAATGAGGCCTGTGTGGTAAAAGTTATCAAACACCCCCCTGCAACAATGATATGGTCATGTTTTATTAACAATTTACCTGGGCCGTTGTTTTTCGTGGAAGGAACAATGAACTAAAATTCCTATAAGCAGGTCCTCGAACGAATTTTATTGCCCTTCTACCATACACTCGACCCAACAGAAGGTCCATACACCTTCATGCAGGATGGGGCACCTTGCCACCGGGCTAAATCAATAATAAAAATTTTGTCTAACAAAAATCTGCCTTTGCTACCCTGGCCTGGAAATTCTTCGGACCTTAATCGGACCTTAATCCTATAGAAAACGTATGGAGCATGTTAAAAAATAAGGTATACTCATTTCCAAATCTGACAGTAGACTGTCTAAAAAAAAATATTCAAAAAATTTGGTCAGAAGACGAAGAAATAAAAAACATGATAAAACAGTGCATTTTAAGTATGCCAAAAAGAATTGAATCAGTTATTTCTGCCAAAGGTGGAAATACTAAATACTAACTATATTTATATGAAAATATATGCATAATTTAAGCGTAATAAAGTGTTCATGTGTAAATAAAGTTCAATGTTGTTTTATTCAAGGTTTTCTCTGTGTTATTCCTGTTTGAATTGAGAAATTGCGCGAAATTCTGCGTGGCCCTAATTCATTGAGTAGATACTGTATATATATATATATATATATATATATATATATATATATATATATATATATATATATATATATTATACATATATATATATATATATATATATATATATATATATATATATATATATATATATATATATATATATAAAATATATATATATATATATATATATATATATATATATATATATATATATATATATATATATATATATATATATATATATATATATATATATATATATATATATATAAATATATATATATATATATATATATATATATATATATATATATATATATATATATATATATATATATATATATATGTATATATATGTTTATATAAATATACAATATAAACATATAACCCTCGACATAATCTCGACATAGTATATGCATAAAAAAAATACGATGGTAGCTTTATAACTGATTATAGGAAAGATAAACTATTTTAGATCTAAGGAACGCTAATTAATAGATGCTGTAAACTAAAATTACATCATGCCTTATTCATTCTACTATGTAACTTGAAGCTGCGAAGGAAGAGGCTAACTTTGAAGTAGCTAAATCATCCCTTGTTCAAAGCACGATTTAATTAATAAATCTCACCCCTAAGTAAATAATGAGATACTATTAGAACTTGCGAGATTCCTTTATTTATTTTTAAACAAAAAAATATCAAGAAGATTCCATACAACTTTTGAAAATGTGTGTTCATCTTCCGAATTAGCCATATTAATTTCTATTATCTATCAATGAATTATTTTAGAATATTGTGAAAAACCAATAATTGGTGGAATCAACATTTTGGCACTTTCGAGATCAATTTGTTCTACAAGAATGGCTCAGCAGAGAAGAAGCATCTTTTCATACTAAGTTCGAATATTTACATTACCATAGAACGGGGCTACTTAAACTTTGATGTGTTACTTGAGCCCAGTATAATTTTTATTTTATTTAGATCTGTATTTGGTTTACAATAATGAACGCATTGACATGATTCATTGTTTCTCTGAAACTTATTGTCACGATACGTTCATCATTGTAGAACAAATACAGACTTAAATCTCCTTTTTGTACTGGGCTCAAGTAACACATCAAAGTTCAAGTAGCCCCGTTCTATGGTACCAAGTTTAAGATAATTATGTATGTATATATATATATATATATATATATCGTGTATATGTAATGTAATCAATGTTAATGTTCATTTAAATGGCTATAAATTAACTCTCAAGTTATTCAAACAATAATTTATGGGATTTGCTAAGATCAACCGAGAGAATTTGAAAGTGTGGGCTTTTTACGTTTGACTCGCACCCGCGTAATCAGTTTGTATTATTCATAAGACCTTAGCGGGGTAAAAAGCGCCCCCCGGAGGCGTCCAACCCTGATGATGGAGTGACTCGCAAGACTAAGTGGGGTAGTGAAGTGTCGCCTTTCTCGCGAATTAGTCATCCCATAATGATCGGCCGAATCCGTCATAGAGAGGGTGGCGTAGTCTGCGACACGACATTATCTCTGGGTGATATCCGACAAAAATAGAAAATACGATGTCTCCAAGCGACCTAGATAACGCGAGAATTTTCACTAAAGAATTGGGAATATAATATAAATGACTTATATGTGTAATATGTTTAAATAAATAAATAAAGAATAATTAAATATTAAATTTTAATAAAGCTTTTAAATGGAACTGGGGGCGTTTGATATTTACCGTTAAATTTTAATATATATATATATATATATATATATATATATATATATATATATATGTATATATATATATATATATATATATATATATATATATATATATATATATATATATATATATATATATATATATATTATATATATATATATATATATATATATATATATATATATATATATATATATATATATATATATATATATATATATATATATATATATATATATATATATATATATATATATATACATATATATATATATATATATATATATATATATATATATATATATATATATATATATATATATATATATATATATATCTTTATATCTATATATATATATATATATATATATATAGATATAAAGATATAAATTTCACGTTACAAGTTTGTGAGGGTTTTTGTTTTACGATCGCGCAGTATTTTATTTTTTTCACCGCGAAAAGCTGCTTTCAAGTTTATTTTTACAGTTATGCTGAAAGTATGAGATGGGATGCGTGTTGATGTCGGCTTTCATACTTTTATTTATTAATCAAATTTGTTGTTATAACGACTCGATTGTACGGGTTTGGCACAAAGGTTTTAAGCGTGTTTTATGACGTCCTTAATTAAAATGAAACAGATTTTTTTTAAATATACGTTTAAACAAAAGCTATTATGATTATTCGAACATGTCGCTCACTCCTTTCAACAACGTAATAAATAAAATAAAAACTTGATTTTTCAGGAGAACGTTTTTAAAGTTTAAAAATATAATACAATGTTTTAAAAATAAATATCAAGCCACTTATTGAACTTTTTATTAAGCAACAGATCTTTTTATGTTAAACCTGAAGGTTTTTTCTCCATTTCAAAAATATTAAGAAATATTTTTTTTTTAAATAATACCATGCAAAAACAACACTTTCCGCCCTGTAGCGGGTAAATATAATGTTAAAAATATGCCTCTTTTGCAAAGTACATAAAATATATTTTCTGGGTATTTCGAAAACATGCACAACTGAAAATTGTCAATTTTTGATTTATGACGTTGAAAGGAGTGAGCGATGTATGAGGTACTTTTTATATTTTCATTGTATGTATATATTTATATATATATATATATATATATATATATATATATATATATGTATATGTATATATATATATATATATATATATATATATATATATATATATATATATATATATATATATATATATATATATATATATATATATATATATATATATATATATATATTATATATATATATATATATATATATATATATATATATATATATATATATATATATATATATATATATATATATATATATATTTTATAAAAAATTACTTTTCAGTTCAGTCGAAATACACATAAGTCTATAAAAATACATGTAATATGCAAAAACGATAGTTACTTTATTAAGTATACTGGATAACCGACAAATATACATGTATATTATGATAGTTCTCGCTTCGTATTACAGCATTCCACTTCTCATTCGGTTAATATCACCTGACCCCTTCTGAAAAGGATGTTAAGACTTTTCAAGATGTTATATCTCCAAAGTATCCACCATTTTTAGTAAATTTAAAAATACATGTAAATGTGCAAAAACGATAGTTACTCTATTAAGTATACTCGATAAACGAACAAATATACATGTATATTATGATAGTTCTCGCTTCGTATTACAGCATTTCACTTCTCATTCGGTTAATATCACCTGACTTCTTCTAGAAAGGATGTTAAGGCATTTCAAGATGTTATATCTCCAAAGTATCCACCATTTTTAGTAAATTTAAAAATACATTTAAATGTGCAAAAACGATAGTTACTCTATTAAGTATACTCGATAAACGAACAAATATACATGTATATTATGATAGTTCTCGCTTCGTATTACAGCATTTCACTTCTCATTCGGTTAATGCCACCTGACCCCTTCCAGAAAGGATGCTAAGACTTTTCATGATGTTAAGACTACTAAAAAAGCCACCGTTTTTTGGTAAATTTGAAAATACATGTGTTTCAGCCGAAATCTGTGTATTTATCAGAATAATTTATGTATTAATAAATGTACGCTAGAAGAACAAAGAGACGCAGTTCATCGACTTATATTTTGTTTATAATATTGTCCCCACCACGTGTAGCTCCTTTAAAATCATATATAAGGGGTAGCGGACTAATTTTTGTGTGCTCAGATTAAATAATATTCAAAACGTGTATACGCCGCGCTCGCTCTGTTTTTATATTGGTGTCGCTTTGTTCTTCTCGCCCCTTGTGTTTAGTAATTTTCGATATAGTTGTGACCCTATGTTCTTATAACTTTGTGAATTTTTAATAAATAAAAGATTGTCTTCATTTGCGCGTTTCCGTCTTCCTAATGAAAAGTGTTCCAGTACCGTTAGCAGTAACAACATGTAAATATGCAAAAACGATAGTTACTTTATTAAGTATACTCGATAAACGAACAAATATACATGTATATTATGATAGTTCTCGCTTCGTATTACAGCACTCCACTTTTCATTCGGTTAATGTCCCCTGACCCCTTCTAGAAAGTAAGGGGCAACTCATCAAGAGGGTAAGATTACCAAAGTAGCCACCGTTTTCTTTATTATATCGGCCCTAAGTGATGTTTGTACAAGTGTCTGGCATTAGCTGCCCGCGTCTAGTGCATATTATCTTACGGCGATAGTAAATCCCCCATCGACGGTTTCTCGTTTCCTGTAACTATCGGGTCGCGTGGGCGGTGACGGAATGGTCCACGAAGATCGGGAACAGGGGTGCCAACTTCGCAAATGCAAAAACGAAAATAATTAAAATTGGATAATATTTTGACTGTTACGAATATTTTACGTTCGCATATCAGCCGCAGTTAGAGCCACTTGAACCGCAGCTTAAACTTTCGTGCGATATCTACAAAATAGCTAACATAACTTTTAAAACATTTTGAGTGTGTCCAAATACTTGTTCACAAATCTGGATAAATATTTCTTCAATTATTTTAGGAGTTATTTTTTATATAATTTTTTGACATTTACGGGGATAACGACCGTCATAGGCTGGTTTAAGTGTTCACTTTACACACCTGTAACAGTTATTATAAAACATTCAAGTATTTGGACACACACAAAATGTTGTAAATAAATTGACTGGTTAAATGAAAAGCTAAAATTATAAAACGTAAAGTATATTTTCTAGCGTTTCTTATGTATGTGATTATAATCCAGGACCTCACGTACAAATGAAAGAGTTTCTGCTCAATAAAAAGCTTCTTTTCATCTCACCAATAGATGTCTCTAGTGAAGTTCTAGTGATTCAAAATATTGTTTCAAAATTGGTTCATATATATAGAACTTCCAATAGTTTGAGTAGTGTGGTAGTCAATCATGGGTAGAACTGGTAGATGTTACACATGTGTAAGGAGTTCACTTAAACCAGCCTAAATGCCCAAATTTCCATATTCTTCTTCATCTTTATTGAGATCTCAAAAAATATATTTTTGAAATTTTTTGGTAATGCATGATTACTTTTATTTTAATGCTGGAATATAATCACATACATGAGAAACGTTACAAAAAAGTCCTTTTCATTTTATTATTTCAGCTAATAATTTGTCCGGTTAATTTATTAAAACAATTTGAGTGTGTCCAAGTAGTTGTTCACAAATTTGCATAAATATTTAAAAAAAAAACTGATTTGCGGATGGGTTAAAAACAAATTCTATGTTATTCTTTTTTAAGGTCAAGAGTCGAAGATGTCGACCGACGGCCGAGATATGACGCGATAAACTTTCAGGCGCGGTTAATTTTTCAGCCTGTCGCCTGAAATCTCTCGCGTACCGTTCCCGGCACGCGTGCTTCCATCTGCGGGCCCTGGCTCAGGGATGGCCAACCTATGGCACGCGTGCCCCCATCTGCAAGCCCTAGCTCAGGGGTAGCTAACTTATGGCACGCGTGTCATTGGCGTGACGCGAAGGAAGAGAAAAAAATCATTAGGTTTTTATTCAAAAAATTTAAAAAGTGGGCTTTTTAACAATTTTTTGATCGACTTATTCCAGTGAAGCGTTATTTTTTTCAATGAACTTTATAAAAGCAGTCATATAAAGTACTTACAGACGAAAGTTCTACTCGGCTGTCCAAATTTAAAACACAGTAAGGGACATTTTTTTGTAGTAGTTTTTTTTTTGCATTTTTGGACTAAGTAGAATCTACTTAGTCCATAAATGCAAAAAAAACCTACTACAAAAAAAGTCCCTTACTGTGTTTTAAATTTGGACAGCCGTACTGCTTGTGTTTTATTAACTAAGCTACCAGCTATGAACCTGATTATTCACAAAATCAAAAAATTGGTCATTTTAACAATTTTTTGATCGACTTATTCCAGTGAATCGTTATTTTTTCTATCAGCTGTATAAAAGCAGTCTTAAAAAGTACTTACAGACGAATGTACTACTGCTTGTGTTTTATTTAAAGCTACCAGCTATGAACCTGATTATTCAGAAAATTAAAGAAGTGAGCATTTTACAATTTTTTCGTCGACTTACTCGTATTCCTGTGAATCGTTATTTTTTTCAATGAACTTTACAAAATTTATTATTAGATTAAAACCAATATTTTTAGCTTTTCCACTTTTTTATTTGACCAGCGACCGGGTTTCGTCGTTACCGACATCATCAGACTGGTCATGATGTCGGTAACGACGAAACTCCAGTCTGATGATGTCGGTAACGACGAAACCCGGTCGCTGGTCAAATAAAAAAGTGGAAAAGCTAAAAATATTGGTTTTAATCTAATAATAAATTAAAAATGCAATTCCATCACGAAGTGTCAGTGGATAATATAAATCTATTAACTTTACAAAAGTAGTCATAAGAAGTAGACTTGCAGATGAAAGTACTATTGTTTGTATTTTATTAAAAGCTACCAGCTGTGAACCTGATTATTCGGAAAATAAAAAAAAGTGGTAGGTTTAACAATTTTTTCGTCGACTTAGTCCTCTGAATAGTTATTTTTTTAATCAAATTTATAAATGCAGTCATAAGAAGTAGTTTTACAGATTAAAGTACTTCTGCTTGTATTTTATTAAGAGTACAAGCTATGAACCCAATATAACGAAAATTGTCATCTAGCATCCAGCAACAAAAATCTCACTAATAATGTAGTTTTAAGGATTAAAAAAAAACAGTTTTTTATTCTTTTATTTTGCCATTAACAAGTGGTTGATCAATTCTTTTGATGTAGTAGTGCTTGGTTATATGAAATATCTGAAGTTGTACAAACATTTGATGCATTTTTATTTCATATATATAGAACTTAAAAGAATTTGAGTACCTTGTGTGGATTTCAATCATCGGTAGAATTGGGGAATGTAACATGAGTGTAGAGTGATTATTTAAACCAGCCTATGACGGTCGTAAGCCCCAAACATGCTCATTTCTATATTCTTCTTCACCTATGTTGAGATGTCAAAAAATAACATTTTTATTTCCATGGGCTGTGGTATACGAATTATTTGATTTTATTTGGCACTCAGTCTCAAAAAAGTTCAGCATCCCTGCCCTAGCTAGTTCTAGGGCGGGTAGGGGTGGGTATGGGGGTCGAAATTAGGGGGTCGTGTGACGTCGTTCCCTCCCTCGGCTGGCCGATGGGGTGTCGTTACCCCCGACCATAGTACGAGCGTTTTGACTTCACAGAATTTCTATTATCTCGGTTCATTCGAGGTATTTTTCTTTTTAAAGGATGTAAGTATATACTTGATGTATTAATTTTAAATCAAACAGAGTTTTTGAGTCTACTAAGTTGTATTTTAATAACAAAAACACATAAAAAAATAGTATTGTGACAATTGTTTCGCCTAGCTATGGCATTATCAAACGAATGTGTTTTTGTTAATAAAATACGACTTAGTAGACTCAATAAATCTGTGTTTGATTTAAAATTAATACATCAATCAAAATGGAGTTCTACAAATTTAACGCCAAATCAATAAATAGATGTATAAACTGTGCGTATTGTGTGGGGAATACTAGCTGCCTGCATATTTAATAGTATATATTTTTTAAACGATGCAAAAATATAAGATAATTTAGATATTAAAAGCATTTTTAACTTCTAATGTGCAAAAGAAAATAGCCGCAAGTTAAAAATAGAAGTTTCTAGATATACAAGTTTATAGTCAACTTAAAATTATGCTTTTTGCCAATACATACATGTACCAAATTAAAACAATTTGCGACTATTTGGATATTGAATATCTCGGTTAATGAAAGTGATATAGCAAAATCTGTGATTGTATGTGATAGAGGCCAGTTATAAGAATGCTTTAAGCCATGTTAAGCCAAACAGCCGTTACTTGAGTTACTGCTAGTTGCTTTTACACATTTGATTAATATTATTTACTATATCGGACAACGGATTATTCAACCTGCACATGAGATGTCAATTTAAAGGTATCTCCAACTTGATATATGGTAAAGAAGGTATCGTTCTTCCCTTGTTTTTGCATATAAGGGTTTCTGCTTAGTAAAAAGCTTCTTTACATCTCACCAAAAGATGTCTCTAGTGAAGTTCTAGTTCAAGAACAAGGTTTCTAAATTGGTTCATATATATAGAACTCCCAAGAATTTGAGTAGTGTGGTTGCCTTAACACATTAGCCTTATCATTCATCGTTCACGTTGTGTAAAGAAAAGTGGTTTTACACAAAATGGACGATGAATGATAAGGATAGTGTTACAATATTAGATTTTACAATAAACATACGATAGATGAAGAAGAATGTGGAACATTTAAGGGGCTAAAGACCGTCATAGGATGGTTTAAGTGATCAATTTACACACGTGTAACATTCACCGATTCTATCCATAATTGACAAAAATAAAAATAATGTAAAAAATAACTCCTAATTGGAGATAATCCAGATTTGCGAACAAGTATTTGGACACGCTCAAAATGTTGTAAAAATTATTTTGTTACTACCGTTTTCACCTGGGATACTGTGTATGGGGAGAATTTGACCTAAAAGTGTTAAAGATTGCAGGCTGTATCGTCGATTTAAGGCTTCCGAGGTTCCCTGGGTATAAAGCTGTATAAAGCTATACGCGTAAAAGGGGATGAGGATTTTTTTATCGCTTTAAAGTAATCCCTGGGGTGGAGATTCCTCTCAATTATTCTGTTTATCTTCATAATGATTATCAGTTACCCTCCCGATATAACGAAAGCCAAAATTCAACGAGGATTTGCGAGTTTTGGGACGAATTCAATCCAGTTTTGATACCTTAAAGCCCAT
The DNA here is from genome assembly GCF_059751285.1 of Brachycentrus maculatus. Taxonomy (NCBI): domain Eukaryota; kingdom Metazoa; phylum Arthropoda; class Insecta; order Trichoptera; family Brachycentridae; genus Brachycentrus; species Brachycentrus maculatus. Next base: position 436,408 of record NW_028281178.1, on the reverse strand, counting down.
GGGGTTATGATTATATACATTCATATATACATTTACATAAATAAATATATATATATATATATATATATATATATATATATATATATATATATATATATATATATATATATATATATATATATAAATATATATATATATACATATATATATATATATATACATATATATATATATATATATATATATATATATATATATATATATATATATATATATATATATATACATATATATATACATATATATATATATATATATATATATATATATATATATATATATATATATATATATATATATATATATATATATATATATATATATATATATATATATATATATATATATATATATATATATATATGTATATATATATAAATATATATATAAAATATATATATATATATATATATATATATATATATATATATATATATATATATATATATATATATGTATATATATATAAATATATATATAAAATATATATATATATATATATATATATATATATATATATATATATATATATAAAAATCAAAAAACTTGATTTTTCAGGAGAACGTTTTTAAAGTTTAAAAATATAACACAATGCAATAAAAATAAATATCATAGTCTCATATCATATCAAATATTAAGTTAATTTAAAAAAAATAATTCAACAACACCTTTTCTTCAGAATGCAAAAACAACATTTTCTGCCATGTAGCCGAAAACATGTATAACTGAAAATTGACGATTTTTGATTCATGACGTTCTTGAAAGGAGTGAGCGATATATATATATATATATATATATATATATATATATACATATATATATATATATATATATATATATATATATATATATATATATATATATATATATATATATATATATATAACGTGGTAATATTTTTCTTTATAAATTGGGTGTAAATAATATGTAAAGTGGGTGTATAATAATAAAATAAACAATGTGTTGATTTGTAATTAAAGTATATAATTAAAGTTTATTCTTAATTTATCTTTATAATATGTTTCTATCTATCTATCTATCTATCTGATTCTGACAGTTAATAATATTATCGGAAGTCTTTTGTTTTATTCTGAGCGACGCATGCGGCATCTGGTGGTAGAACTGTTTTATGTAGGTACTTTTTGTAAGTACTTAATAAAATGTATAGGTAGGTAGGTACCTAGTTATTTTATTACATCTCCCCCCTTGGGGATGAAAATTCATAGTAAAATTTTCACTCGTCCTCCGGATCATCTTCTTGTAGTGAAGGGACTGGTATAAGTTTAGTGATATGATAAAGTTTTTTTTTTTTTTTTCTTTCTTTCTTTTTTTTCCTTCTTTTTTTTGTATTTTTTTTTCTTTATTGTTTTTTTTTCTTTCTTTCTTTTTTTTCCGTTCTTTTTTCTTTCTTTCTTTTTTTTGTATTTTTTTTTTCTTGACCCTTTTAAAGTAGACACAGTTTTTTTCAATCCATTTGTTTTTTTCTTTTGAATTCCTTCATTTTTATTCAGATCTCTTAAAGTATCTTCTAATATAACCAAATGTACAACTTTTAATTGTTCATCTGCATTTTCATTCGATTCTAAAACTGGATTCCTGCTTAGACAATCTACTTCTAAATTCTTCTTTCCTGGAGTATATTTTGTTTTATATTTTGTAGTATTTTTTTCTACTTTATTTTTATTTTCATTCTTCAAGCACTGTTTCTGTGTTATTTGCATGTCTTCATTTTTATTCTGATCTTTTAAAATATCTTCTAATTTAACCAAATTAACAACTTTGAATTGTTCATCTGCATTTTCATTCGATTTTAATACTGGATTCCTGCTTAGACAATCTACTTCTAAATTCTTCTTTCCTGGAGTATATTTTATTTTATCTTTCGTAGAAGTTTTTTCTACTTTATTTTTATTTTCATTTTTCAAGCACTGTTTCTGTGTTATTTGTATGTCTTCATTTTTATTCTGATCTTTTAAAATATCTTCTAATTTAACCAAATTTACAACTTTTAATTGTTCATTTGCATTTTCCTTCGATTCTAATACTGGATTCCTGCTCACACAATCTGCTTCGAAATTCTTCTTTTCTGGAGTATATTTTATTTTATATTTTGTAGAAATTTTTTTCACATGATTTTTATTTTTAATTTTATCACTAGTTCTTAAATTTCCGCGTCTTCTTTGATTATCTTCTAATCGTTTTCTTTGATCATCTTCTAATTTTTCTCTTTCACTCCGAACATATTGTAGTAATTGTTTTAATATATCTAATGTTTCATAATCCATTTCCAATTAACAAAATTGTCGTTTTATAACGTGGTAATATTTTTCTTTATAAATTGGGTGTAAATAATATGTAAAGTGGGTGTATAATAATAAAATAAACAATGTGTTGCTTTGTAATTAAAGTATATAATTAAAGTTTATTCTTAATTTATCTTTATAATATGTTTCTATCTATCTATCTATCTATCTGATTCTGACAGTTAATAATATTATCGGAAGTCTTTTGTTTTATTCTGAGCGACGCATGCGGCATCTGGTGGTAGAACTGTTTTATGTAGGTACTTTTTGTAAGTACTTAATAAAATGTATAGGTAGGTAGGTACCTAGTTATTTTATTACATATATATATATATATATATATATATATATATATATATATATATATATATATATATATATTATATATATATATAAATATATATTTATCTATATATATATATATATATATATATATATATATATATATATATATATATATATATATATATATATATATACATATATACACACACATATATATATATATATATATATATATATATATATATATATATATATATATATATATATATATATATATATACATATATATATATATATATATATATATATATATATATATATATATATATATATATATATATATATATATATATATATATATATATATTTATATATACATACAACAGCCACTGAATATTTAATTTTTCTATCCAATATTAATGAATTATGTTTCTTTGAACATTTACATCGTGGATCTAAAGAGGCTATAGGTATGCAGTACTGAACCGATTAATTTAAACAAAACTTTTTGTTGTATTTTCGTAAAAAGTTTGATGAAATCTTTTTTTTTTTAGTTATTTCACAAATTAATATTCAATATGATCTCATTTGGGCTCAATCAAAGATGACACTCTTATCAATCAAAGATGACACTCTTCTTGACATCTATAATATAAGGTTATGGTACGTGGATGCCATTTTTTTGTCTCGAAACAATACCTGAATTATGGACAAAATGAGTTTTTCCACCGTAGTGCAATCAATTTTGGAGAGCCGATTGTTACAGATTGCCAATAGATTTTCAATAAGGTTTATGTCTGGCAAAATTCTTGACCAGTCCAACACAAGTCATTGCTTTTGTGTGAAAAATTTAATTTTTTTGGATTTGTGGGAGGGGGTTAAATCCTGCTGAAATATTCCATTACCTTTTGACTTTCGTTTTTGTATCTCTGGTAGTATCTTTTTCAATTGAATTGGGTGATACCTCTCACTATTCATCATCCTAGTCACTGAAAGAAGCAGCCCTGGTCAAGGAACACCCCGAAATATTTTTTAAAGGGTATTAAAAATAAGACAAAAAAGTTATGATACTGTCGATATTGTATATAATATAATTTTAAGCGTGGACAGCGTCACTACTCCTGCTGCGAAGGCAATTTCCAATCTCACACTCCCCGAACATAATTAATGTTTATAGTCAGTGTATAGTACGGAAAACAAGATAAGGCAAAAATAAATATAACAAATTTCGGCCTTGGACTGCTAAGTGGCAGATTTATCGAAGGCTTTCAATCAAAATTGCCCGACGACCCCTGTAAAGTGAGGGTGTGATTCTCTGAAATTCGGCTGCCTGGGAGGCTGCGTCCGGACCAACTCTCGTGAGGCTATTTCATTACCATACTTCGAATACAAACCCTTATCGATATGTACGCGTGTACACACACGAACTGGGGGTGAAGATTTCTAACCTTGATTCCCGAGCCAGTTTCACTATCTCAAACTTATCGTTTAGTTCAAATCCGGGAAACTAGTAAAGAATAGAAAAAATGCTTTTATCTATAATATTATTTATTTATTTGTTTATTTGTTAAAGTTTCATGTACAGAAAAAAGTGCATTGGTGGGCTAATTGCTAAAAACTAATATCTTCCAACCAGCCAAAAACAGACTGGTGATATTGATCAAAACGTTTGATACCATTTATAGCTGTTTTCAAGTAATCAAAGGGTAGATAGTACTTGAACATTTAAAAAAACATAAATTAAAAATTCATGTAATTTTTTAAATAGGGACAAACCAAGAACTTGTGAACCATATTGTGAACCTACCTATTATTTTTTTTTGACATGTCATCAAAGATGAAGAAGAATATGGAAGTCTGGGCATTTACGGGGTTTACGACCGTCATAGGCTGGTTTAAGTGATCACTTTACATACGTGTAACATTCACCAATTCTACCCATGATTGACAACCACACTACTCTTATTCTTAGTAGTTATATATGTATATATATATATATATATATATATATATATATATATATATATATATATATATATATATATATATATATATATATATATATATATATATATATATATATATATATATCGAGTGATTTTTGTACTGTAATATTTACTCAATGATTATTCATGACTTTATTTCGAAACATTGTGCTTGAATCACTAGAACTTCACTAGAGACATCTATTATGAGATGAAAGAAGCTTTTTATTAAGTAAAAACTTTTTATTAATCCAGATTTGTAAACAAGCATTTGGACACAATCAAAATGTTGCAAAAAATTTAAACAATTTTACTTTCACCTGTAGATGAAAACTACTAACTATGTAGTCATTCAGCAGTTATTAAACAATTGTTTGATTTTATAATAATTGCAACTTTTCACTCCTCAAATAAGGAGATAATGTACAAAGGTATAAATTATAAGGAGATAATGTATGAAGGTATAAAGTTTCCATTCAAATTTGTCGGAAGGGTTGAAACTGTGTACCATACTAATCCATTTGAACTTGATAGTCGAGGAATAAGAATTAACACACGGTCTTATTCAAAGTTGTAGACAATTTTCACGATCACGCGTCGCTAATAAGCGAGAGAAAGCCCCCGGGCTTCAGAAAACCGCAACGTTAAGGGGATCCCCTAACAACAAAACTCCAAGCAAGTAAACTTATATAATTGCTTCCAATAAAACTAATCTACTCGACTGCTAGACTTCAAGCAATTGAATTAATCTCATTAATGCCCTAGACGCCTCCGAATTATTGGATTATTTATTTCTTTATTTTAAAGTCATGAACAGAAAAAATATGTACATTAGCGGGCGTAATACTAAGAAGCGTCATCCAGCAAACCAAAAACAGACTAGTGATATTGGTCAAAACGTTTGATACCTTATATAGCTGTTTGCAATCAGACGGTAGATAGTGCTTGAACATAAAGTATAAATGAGAATGAAAAAATTATATGAAATAAGGAAGGAATGCAAAGCTGAGATATGCATTATCGATAAAATTAAGAAAGGTGTGTTGAGATAGTTTGGACATGTCGCTCACTCCTTTCAAGAACGTCATAAATCAAAAATCGTCAATTTTCAGTTGTGCATGTTTTCGGAATGCCCAGAAAATGTACTATATCCCAGCAAAAGAGGCATATTTTTAACTTAATATTTAGCCGCTACAGGGCAGAAAATGTTGTTTTTGCATTTTGAAGAAAATGTATTGTTTAATTATTTTTATAAATATATTAAATATTTTTCAAATGGAGAAAAAACCATCAGGTTTCTAAAATTTCTGGAGGTCCCGGGTTCGATTCCCAGGGGGGGTCAAATATATATTAGTGATTTTTTCACTGTAATATTTATTCAATATTACCCTGGACTGGTACCTGAAGCGGAAGTCTGATCATCTTTCCTTCATGTGTAAACGATCAAGATAACACTGCGTTTATATGAAGCAGTTCCCTATGTACCATTGGGGTGCGGATAAGGGTTTTATTATTTTATTATTATTATTTTTTGCCACGTATTAGTTTTGGTTATTTTTTTAAAATCTTTTTTGTAATTTTATTATTTGTGTTCCAGCCTTGTTAACCTTAATACTATGTCCCAAAATGAGAAATAGAAATTATTCATCGAAAATATTTTATATATGGCTTACGTATGTAATGTTTTGAAAAAAATAAAAAAAATTGAGATATTGGTCAAAACGTTTGATACCTTATATGGCTAATTTCACTCAGAAGACAGATTGTGCTTGAACATAAAGCATCAATAAAAAATAAATTAAATCTTAAATTACAATTTACTGCTGAATTATTGTATCAACTACTTTAAATAAAATATTAAAAATAATTTATAAATAATAATAAAACCCTTATCCGCACCCCAATGGTGCATAGGGCACTGTGTCATATTAACGCAGTGTTATCTTGATCGTTTACACATGAAGGAAAGGTGATCAGCCCTCCGCTTCAGGTACCAGTCCAGGGTAATATTGAATAAATATAACAGTGAAAAAATCACTTATATTTATTTTACCCCCCTAGGGAATCAAACCCGGGACCTACAGAGCGGTAGCAGAGCGTGCTGACCATTACATTACGGAGGCGGACAATAATATATATATATATATATATAATATATATATATATATATATATATATATATATATATATATATATATATATATATATATATATATATATATATATATATATATATATATATATATATATATATATATATATATATATATATATATAAAAATTGATATGTGCGTGAAAATGCCAAAACTAGACAAAACAACTGTCCCAAAATTGATTTATATTTGAAATACAACTAAGTTGACTCAAAAAATCTGTGTTTGATTTAACATTTAATACACAAATGTAACATCGTACATTTCGCAATTATTACCATGCTTCAAGTAATTATTACCGAGTTTATAATAATAATAATAAGAAGGAGGTTAGGGCAAAATAAAATCTTATGAATGAGGTTTGATGGACCTCGTGTTACCTTTACGCGTTAATTAACCTCATGACGCTTTACGTGTAAGTTCACTGGAGCCATATTTGGTTGAATTGAGAAAGATTTTTTTATACAACATTTTGAGTGTGTCCAAATACTTGTTCAAAGATTTTTATTTAGCACACTAAGACCCTAGCTTATAATTTTACCAGTTTTGTATTTTATTCACAACATGTTTTCACTTTTCGCTAGTTTTTGCCCGCTAAACGCACCAGTGAGTATACTGCAAAGCCCGCTTAAAATACGTTTTAAGAAAAATAATCAAATTACCATTTTTTCTGATAATTTAGCTGAAAATTTATGTTTCCGTAATGGAGAAATCTGAAAGGATTTAAGAGCGCCTCGTTGAAGCCAGGGAACCATATCGCTCACTCCTTTCAAGAACGTCATATATCAAAAATCGAAAATTTTCAGTTGTGCGTGTTTTCAGGATGCCCAGAAAATGTACTATATCCCAGTAAAAGCGGCATATTTAACTTAATTTTTAACCGCTACAGGGCAGAAAATGTTTTTTTTTGCAATTTTGAAGAAAAGGTATTGTTATTGGTATTATAAAAAAATAAACTAAATAATTTTCAAATGGAGAAAAAACCTTCAAGTTTTACTTAAAAAGATCTATTGCACAGTTTAAAGTTCAGTAAGTGGCTTGATATTTATTTTTAATACATTGTATTATATTTTTAAACTTTGAAAACGTTCGCCTGAAAATCGCCTGAAAAAAGGTATTGTTTAATTATTTTATTTTAAATATTTTTCAAATGGAGAAAAAACATTCAGGTTTTACCTATAAAGATCTGTTGCACGGTAAAAAGTTCAATAAGTGGCTTGATATTTATTTATAATACGTTTTATTATATTTTCTAACTTACAAACGATCTCCTGAAAAATCAAGTTTTTTTATAAATGACGTTGTTGAAAGGAGTGAGCGATATGTAGCCCTCGAGCCATTCATAATTGAGTATAATACTTTTATTAAGGAGACGACCAAAGGAGAACAAGTCGTTAATGAGCTGTACCAGAGGGGTGATCTTCATAATACGATGAATGAACCCTTGCTACATGTTTGTACACCAACATCTTAATGATAATTACACATCTTGCTTTTTACTCAGCGCTCGAAGCCTAGGGGCGTACGAGGGTTGTGAGGCGTTCTGAGGTAGTTGCACATACGACAAAACAAAAATGGTAATTATTGTATAATATTTATCTTTTTAAATTTTATGTACAGAAAAGAAATAAGTACTTTGGCGAGCTTATTGCTAAAAAGCAATATCTTCCAACCAACCAAAAACAGACTAGTGATTTTGATCAAAACGTTTGATACCATATATAATAATAAAACCCTTATCCGCACCCCAATGATGCATAGAGCACTGCGTCATATAAACGCAGTGTTATCGTTTACACATGAAGGAAAGGTGATCAGCCCTCCGCTTCAGGTACCAGTCCAGTGTAATAATATTGTATAAATTTTACAGTGAAAAAATCACTTATATTTATTTTACCCCCCTTGGGAATCGAACCCGGGACCTCCAGAACGGTAGCCGAGCGTGCTGACCATTACACTACGGAGGTGGACCATATATAGCTGTTTGCAATCAGAGGGTAAAACTTGAAAACATAAAAAAATCAAATTGACATTAAAAATAACATAAATTACAAAAGATGATAATAAGGAGGGCAAAGGAAAAAGAGTTTAGGGAAGGAGATAGAGGAAAAAACTAAGGAGAAGGTTTGATGGGTAGGCTTCTTATGGTTAGGACAGTTAGGATTCTAATGATAAATAGTTATATCTGAGACGTTTCTTAAAAGTTATAAGAGAAGGTGCATTTTATTTACAAGGAGAGGTGATTCATTCCATAGTCTGGCCGCTTGGACAGAGAAGGAATTACTGAAGAATGATGTGTTATGGCGAGGAATGGAAAGTGTTCTTTCTTGGGAGGAACGAAGTGATAGACCATGTTCTGAGAGGTACACAAAATTTATAATAATAATAAGAAGCTAAATATATGATGATGCGTGAATACCTTGCTCTTTGTACCCACTCATCAGAAGATTATTTAGATATGACATTTTAACATTGTTTTGTACATTAAAAGCGTTGTTAACTTTGTGGAATGGTAATATAACACTCTCCTTATCATTCATCGTTCATTTTGTGTAATACATCTTTGATAAACGCTTATTATTAATATTACACGGATTATTAATTTGTCGCTAATTTGCGTTTTTTAAAGTGGTATTACACAAATAAACGATGAATGATAAGGAGAGTGTTGATATTTACATCGTCATACAGTAAACAAAACATTTATTTTTAAATTCTTTCTGACTCTTTTCATTCTTCATACATTCAGGCATCTCATCGTACATTTTCAAACCCTTATACATTAAACAATTTTGTGACTCGGCTTTTTTTCAACAATGGCAGTCTCTTATTTTATCCTTATTTCTAGTAATATGTTCATGAAATTTTTTGTTTAATACTATTTTATCCTTAAAATATTTGGGTAATTTATCGTTTAAAAATTTATAAACATAAAGATCAGCATATTTAATTTATTTGAGTATATTTTTTATAGATAACCAGTTAAGTTCTTCTCTAATTTTTCTGTATTATTAAATCTATTTTTCTTGAATGAAGAGATGTATGAATATGGAAGAGCGCGAAGATGGTTTGCAAATAGAGATTAGTGTGGCGTTCTATCCTCTTTGCGTATCCTCGCTGGGAAACGGTGTGATGGTCAGCTACTTGTCAGTGAGTTTAAGTATGTTACCTTATCTTTACTTGTTATTTATTTCGGAGATATTCAAACATAATTTTTTATTCGCTCCTTTACTTTGGCGGGCTTTTGACGAGTAATATATCGCTCACTCCTTTCAAGAACGTCATAAATCAAAAATCATCAATTTCCAGTTGTGCAAGTTTTCGGAATGCCCAGAAAATGCACTTTATCCCAGCAAAAGAGGCATATTTTAAACATAATATTTACTCGCTACAGGGCAGAAAGTGATGTTTTTGCATTTTGAAGAAAAGGTATTGTTTAATTTTTTTTTTAAATAAACTAGTTATTTTTCAAATGGAGAAAGAACCTTCAGGTTTAACCTAAAAAGATCTGTTGCACTATAAAAAGTTCAATAAGTGGCTTGATATTTATTTTTAATACATTGTATTATATTTTTAAACTTTAAAAACGTTCTCTTGAAAAATTAAGTTTTTTTGATTTATGACGTTCTTGAAAGGAGTGAGCGATATGTTATGATGATACTTAAGGCGCTTACCCACTTAGTAATTAGCGTAATCCCCATGTAAAATTAGCATTGGCAATACTAATATTTAATTAATCCATTATTCTGCTAATTGTTCCAATACAACTAATTGCTAATCACGTCGAAGGACTACAGGGTCTGACTAAAAGTTCAGCGCGTGTTTAAACATCGTATATCAATTAGTCGGTCCTATTTTAAAATCTTGTTGCAAAGGTGGATTTTTGTAAAACCTAGATAAAAAAAAATACTGTACAGCGACGCCACGTATAACTTACGGATTCGTACAGAAGCAATTTTCTATATGGAACGCAATGCCTACAAACTTAAATTCGTTCTGTAGCATAAAATATAGTACTGTAACATAAAAAAGATAGCATTTTGAGAGTCCAAATACAAAATAAAAATTATATTTTCTGGCGTTTCTCGTGTATGTGATTATAATCCAGGATTCAGGCCTCACATACTAATATAAAAGTTTCTGCTCAATAAAAAGCTTCTTTTCATCTCACCTAAAGATGTCTCTAGTGAAGTTCTAGTGATTCAAGAACAATGTTTCTGAATTGGCTCATATATATAGAACTTCCTAGAATTTAAGTTGTGTGGTTGTCAATAATGGGTAGAATTGGTGAATGTTACATGTGTGTAAAGTGATCACTTAAACCAGCCTATGACGGTCGTCAGCCCCGTAAATGCCCAGACTTCCATATTCTTCTTCATCTTTGATGAGATGTCAAAAAGTAATATAAATAAAGTACGTTTTTTAGTAATTTTCCATATATTCTCTTGAATATTAAAAAAAAACACTTCCTGTTGGCTTTGAATACCTCCTCCTTATTTTTACTGCTGGCATTTTGAGGAGAATTTTTGAAGAAGAATGCAAGTCTGAGATTAGCATTATCGATAAAATTAAGAAAGTTGCGTCGAGATGGTTTGGATACTTGGAACGAATGAGTGAAAAAAGAAGAGTAAAATAAATTTATGAAGCTTGAAATAGGAGCAGACATACCGAGCAAAAATTACAATGATCAAGTATTCCTAATACTTGGGCGTTAGTTAGTAAGTTTTATAAGTAGATATATTCGATCCAATTATTTGATGTCTTCCTTGTGTGTTTAGAGAAAATTGCATGATGCGTTGAGTAAGCACCTAAATAATTAAGAGTATAGATTACGTACCACCCTGTATACAAGTATACTCGCACATGTTTCCAATTACTACTCATCGCTCTCGAGCAGCGATAATTTGTGAATATTCCAATTCCAATCTACCAATTTGTAAATTACTTCCTTTCAAATTTCCAGCGATCCCTTTCGCTTGAGTTTTCCAAGTCCATTACGGTTGCCATCGTCAGGGCTGGTTACCCCTAATCGCGCAAATTAATAAAATTACACCTTCGATGGTAATAATCGGGCGGTTAATCATAAAGTTACGAGGGATGGCAAAAGAAAGAAGAAGAACAGGTGGACAGGTGCTATTTTGGTCACCTCGTGCGTGTGTGCGTTATTAAAACGGGAAGCCAGAAAAGGATATTTAAAGAATTCTTACTTACAGATCGTTTATTTATATAAGCTCGTACACTACAATTACTATTAAAAATTTTATTTAATGAAATTATGAAATATAGACGTAAAATGTGAAGCTAGATAAACACGTCCGTTAGAACCAAGCGATGCAGGCGAATCTCGGCCTCTTCTCTTCGGTTGGCCGCTTTTGTTGATTTCGTTCGGGAATCTCCGTAGCGAATTCGTATTTTTCAGCGGTGCCAACTTGGCAGTGTAGCCAGACGCCTACACTATTTCACCCACAACGTGTGTTGAAAATGGCTTTTAGAGGCATCAAGGGAGTGGAGTCAAGCTACTGTTATTGCCTACAATTTTCACTCATGAATTACATGAAATTATAGTAACTTTAAACATAAAGAGTAAATCCACTCACGAGTAGGCATAGGCTATGAAACTTACAAAGTAAAAGCCTGATTAGGGACTTGATAAGCGGTGTTGCGTACGCCGTAGCTAGATTTCAGAGTCACTTGGACGTTAGGTAATTCAAAAAAAAGAGTGGAGTCATACTTTATATAAAAAAAATGCAAACATTAAAAACAATACATATTCAAGGCGTTTACATTAAAAAGTAAGCAAGAAGACTTAAAGATGTAGAATATCCCGCTTCGAAAAACTCCTTCAGACACATGGAACAGATCGATGTCCAATTTGATATTGTTCAACATAGCGGTAGCTCTTCCTACAGGCATAACCAATTCTAGACCTTCTTCTTCATGGTTTACAATCTGTGTGAAAATTGGTTTGTTTTTTTATGGTCAGTCTTCACCTGATGTCTCTTCAACTCGGCGTATCCTCTACAACGCATGTCGGAGATAATTTGGTCCATGTAGGTTAAGAGGGGTGGTCTTCGGTAGTTTGTACCTTCACATATGCCTTCTACAATCATCAAAAGCAGGTTTTTGGTGTCCTAAACAGGCATATCCTTAATGGTCCAGACTCTCCAACCCCAAGTAATACCTCCATGTCGAGGATTCTTTGGTCGGAACATGTAGGGAAATACGTGGTATCAAGTAGGGCTGGGGAGTCTAGATGCTTACTAAATAAAGTATTACAACAGCGAGCCATATGGATAGGTAATAATATAAGACATCCAGGCCTGCTTCAAACGATTGCGGAAGGCAAGTACAAAGGCACAAACTACAGAAGACGATGCGCACAGCCTACATGGACCAAATTATCTCCGACATACTCTGTAGCGGGTATGCCGAGTTGAAGAGATGAGCGAAGATATAGACAGGTGGAGAATATCCATGTAAGAATAAAACCAATCATCACACAGAATGTAACCCACGAAGAAAAAATGTAAATACCATACTATGATACGGACCGTTCGACCATTGCATCAGATCGATGGATTTAGCCGTCGATTACGGACAATATTATTATAAGGATTACAACAGAAAACATTAATCAAATAGCTGAAATGATAAAGTAATGGAGTGAAACATTTTCATTTTTATTATTTAAGCTTATTATTTGACCAGATAATTTATTTACAACATTTTGAGTGTGTCCAAATACTTGTTCACAAAATTTGGATTATCTCCAATTACAGGAGTTATTTTCATATATTTTTTTGACATCTCATCAAATATTTTCTGGCGTTTCTCATTGTGTGATTATAATCCAGGATTCAGACCTCACATACTAATAAAAGAGTGAATCATTGTTTATGACCACTTGGATATTGAACCCGGGACCTCCAGAGTGGTAGTCGAATGCAATAACCACTACACTATGGTGGCAGATTAAATCTGAAAATTTAATTGCGAAAATTATCTTCATAATTGGATGATTGGTATTCCACCACAGCATAATCGGATATAAACCGCGAAATAAGCCTATTATTTCAAAATTGACCTCAAATCAATAGCATGATTGTAAGAACGAGTAATATAGGGTGAAAATAAATCATGAACTGATTGATATTATGAAAAAATATAAAGTGGAATTGGGACTGACCAAATGAGTGATGAAAACTAAAAAGAAAAATAATATATGTATTAAGATAATCTATATCGCTCACTCCTTTCAACAATGTCATATCTCAAATAACTTGATTTTTCTGGAGATCGTTTTTAAAGTTTAAGAATATAATAAAATGTATTTAAAATAAATATCAAACCACTAATTAAACTTTTACTGTGCAACATATCTTTTTAAGTAAAACCTAAAAGTTTTTTCTCCATTTGAAAAATATTGAGTGTATTTAAAAAATTATTAAACAATACCTTTTCTTCAAGATGCAAAAACAACACTTTCTGCCCTGTAGCGGGTAAATATAAAGTTAAAAATATGCCGCTTTTGCTGTAATATAGTACATTTCCTGGGCATTTTGAAACATGCGCAACTGAAAATTGTCGATTTGTGATATTTAACGCTGTTGAAAGGAGTGAGCGATGTATCACATTTTTCTTAAAACAAGTAATAACTACATTAAGAGGCTTCAGTCTGAATAAAATAAAATTGTATTTTTATTCTAAAGATTATCTTTACTACTACTACTACTATAGGGTGTTTTTTTTACAGGTATGCAAATTCCAATTTCTCGCAATAAATTGATGGTGGCATCCGCCATGTGACATGTTGCGCCATCTTGTTGAAACCATAGGTCTGTCACATCAATGCCATTCAACTGAGGTACGAAGAAGTCAGTAATCATGGTTGTATAGCACTCTCCATTTACCGTAACATTGTGGCCGGCATTGTCTTTTAAAAAATATGGGTCAATGATTCCATCTGCCTATGAAACACATCAAATAATTACTTTTTATGGATGTAAGGGCGTCTCGACAAAGGATTGGCATGGCCATTTAACCAGAAATGTGCCTCATCGGTGAACAAAATTTGCGTTGAAAAAGAGGATCAAGCTGGATACTGTTTTCGGGCCATTCACCGAACCTACGACGCGCATAATGGTCATTCATGGTGAAATGGCAAAACGTACCTACTGAGTTCAAATCAACTGTCAACTGTCAAATTGACAGTCTTTAGAAACAATGTTACCAGTTTATACTCACACACGTACACCTCTTCTATCCATTCCTCTCCTATTTTATATAACAACAAAGTATTCTTAACATTTATGTATTAATTGTTAAAAAACATAGATTTTTGAGTCTACTAAGTTGTATTTTATTGTTTAAAAAACACATAAAAATATTATTGTGACAGTTGTTTCGCCTAGTTATGGCATTTTCAAACGAATGTGAAGATTAAATGGACTGACGGTCCTTAAATAGCTATACAATTCTAGGTACCTACTTAAGAAATAGCTTTAACAATAAACCTAGAATAAGTACCTAGGATAAGTCAATCATGGGTAGAATTGGTGAATCAGCCTATGACAGTCGAAAGCCCCGTAAATGCCCAGACTTTCATATTCTTCTTCATCTATGTTTTAGACGTCAAAAAATAATATAGAGATTATTTATAAGTATTTGGTCACACTCAAAATGTTGTAAATAAATTATCTGGTCAAATTATAAGCTTAAATAATAAAAATGAAAATGGCATTTGCTGGCGTTTCTCATGTGTGTGATTATAATCCAGGATTCGGACCTCACATACTAATATAAGAGCTTCTGCTTTATAAAAAGCTTCTTTACATCTCATCAATAGATGTCTCTAGTGGAGTTCTAGTGATTCAAGAACAAGGATTCTAAATTGGTTCATATAGAACTATATAGGTATATATAGAACTTCCATGAATTTGAGTAGTGTGGTTGTCAATGATGGGTAGAATTGGTGAATGTTACACGCGTGTAAAGTGATCACTTGAACCAGCCTATGAAAGTCGTCGGCCGCGTAAATGCCCAGACTTCCACATTCTTCTTCATCTTTGATGAGATGTCAAAAAATAATATACAAAATACAAGCTTAAATAATAAGAATGAATAAGAGTTTCTGCTTGGTAAAAAGCTTCTTACCATCTCATCGATATATGTCTTTAGTGAAGTTCTAGTTATTCAAGAATAAGGTTTCTAAATTGGTTCATATATATAGAACTTCCAAGAATTTGAGTAGTGTGGTTGTCAATAATGGGTAGAATTGGTGAATGTTACACGTGTGTAAAGTGATCACTTAAACCAGCCTATGACGGTCGTCAGCCCCGTAAATGCCCAGACTCCCACATTCTTCTTCATCTTTGATGAGATGATGTCAAAAAATAATATGTAATATACAGAAGTTAATTTTCCAATTTATGTATTTTACTTACAATAGATGATCCTGTTTGTTGTGGTTAGCCCGTAGCCATAAGTCTGCGGCGGAATTGAGGGGAGTACCTACTCTCTCGAAGTGTTCCTTTGATCTCGACAGCGATCCCATACACTTTGTGTAAATGTATTCGATGAGAATCGGGGTGGTCTCTTTTAGTGGTGGGTCGCCGATCTCGGAAACCCTCGGCGCATTGTAAAACACAAGGATTTGTGACTAGACTTGGAACGGCATTCCCGGTGTATGAGAGGAATTTGTCAATTTGTGACAAATTGAGTTCTTGATTTGATGTAACGATGTTGCAAGCACAGGTATCTTCAATCAAATATCAAAAGGCGATTCATTTAACCCTTTCGTTGTAAAAAGTTTTTCATTTTGTGAACAATAAAAATTGTTGGTAGAAATACCGCAAAATATATATATTTCTTTTTAAATTCCTGCCCATGTTTATACCGAGTATCGTCCTTTTAAATTTATGTACATAAAATACATAATTTTTTAATTTTTTTGTTTTTAAATGTTCAAGTACTATCTACCCTCTGATTGCAAACGGCTATAAGTATATGGTATCAAACGTTTTGATCAATATCACTAGTCTGTTTTTGGTTGGTTGAAAGATATTGCTTTTTAGCAATAAGCCCGTGAATGTACTTATTTATTTTCTGTACATAAAGTTTAAATAAATTTGTATTTATATATATATATATATATATATATATATATATATATATATATATATATATATATATATATATGTAATAAAATAACTAGGTACCTACCTATACATTTTATTAAGTACTTACAAAAAGTACCTACATAAAACAGTTCTACCACCAGATGCCGCATGCGTCGCTCACAATTAAACAAAAGAGATCCGATAGAAAAAATTAACTGTCAGAATCAGATAGATAGATAGATAGATAGATATAAAAATTATTATAAAGATAAATTAAGAATAAACTTTAATTACAAAGCAACACATTGTTTATTTTATTATTATACACCCACTTTACATATTATTTACACTTAATTTTCAAAAGGAAAATATTACCACGTTATAAAACGACAATTTTGTTAATATGGAAATGGATTATGAAACATTAGATGTATTAAAACAATTACTACAATATGTTCGGAGTGAGAGAGAAAAATTAGAAGATGATCAAAGAAAACGATTAAAAGATAATCAAAGAAGACGTGGAAATCTAAGAACTAGTGATAAAATTAAAGATAAAAGTCCATGTAAGATTTGTGAAAATTTAAATAAGGGAACTCGATATCACTCTGAAGCAACGTGCTGGTTTAAAACAAAGGAGGATGATAAGATTAATAATAAAAATGAAGATTTACAAATTACACAGAAACAGTGCTTGAAGAATGAAAATAAAAATAATGTGGAAAAAATTTCTACAAAATATAAAATAAAATATACTCCAGAAAAGAAGAATTTCGAAGCAGATTGTGTGGGCAGGAATCCAGTATTAGAATCGAAGGAAAATGCAAATGAACAATTAAAAGTTGTAAATTTGGTTAAATTAGAAGATATTTCAAAAGATCAGAATAAAAATGAAGACATACAAATAACACAGAAACAGTGCTTGAAAAATGAAAATAAAAATAAAGTAGAAAAAACTTCTACGAAAGATAAAATAAAATATTCTCCAGGAAAGAAGAATTTAGAAGTAGATTGTCTAAGCAGGAATCCAGTTTTAGAATCGAATGAAAATGCAGATGAACAATTAAAAGTTGTACATTTGGTTATATTAGAAGATACTTTAAGAGATCTGAATAAAAATGAAGGAATTCAAAAGAAAAAAACAAATGGATTGAAAAAAACTGTGTCTACTTTAAAAGGGTCAAGAAAAAAAAATACAAAAAAAAGAAAGAAAGAAAAAAGAACGAAAAAAAAAAGAAAGAAAGAAAAAAAAAAAAAAAAAAAAAAAAAAAAACTTTATCATATCACTAAACTTATACCAGTCCCTTCACTACAAGAAGATGATCCGGAGGACGAGTGAAAATTTTACTATGAATTTTCATCCCCAAGGGGGGAGATGTAATAAAATAACTAGGTACCTACCTATACATTTTATTAAGTACTTACAAAAAGTACCTACATAAAACAGTTCTACCACCAGATGCCGCATGCGTCGCTCACAATTAAACAAAAGAGATCCGATAGAAAAAATTAACTGTCAGAATCAGATAGATAGATAGATAGATAGATATAAAAATTATTATAAAGATAAATTAAGAATAAACTTTAATTACAAAGCAACACATTGTTTATTTTATTATTATACACCCACTTTACATATTATTTACACTTAATTTTCAAAAGGAAAATATTACCACGTTATATATATATATATATATATGTATATATATATATATATATATATATATATATATATATATATATATATATATATGTATATATATATATATATATGTATGTATATATATATTTATATATATATTTATATATATATGTATATATATATATAATATATATATATATATATATATATATATATATATATATATATATATATATATATATATATATATATATATACATATATATTGGTATATAAAATAGAGAAACGCATCAAATAAAACCTAGCAATACCCCTTTTGGCCAAAAAATCTTTTAATATTATGCAATAAAGTTATACAACGTGCTTCCGTTTTCCATAAAGACGTTAAAAAATAAACTGTTTGTTAAATTCAATAACTTTCGCAAATATCCCACATAGGTGGCTGTTGTGAACTCACATATACTGTGTCATGAGATAAATCAATATATCCAGGAGTTCCGAAAATTTGAGTAGTGTGGTTGTAAATCATGGGTACAATGGTGTATACTGCACGTGTGTAAAGTGATCACTTTACCAGCCTATCATCGGTAATAAGCCCTGTAAATATCCAGACATCCATATTCGTCTTTATCTATGTTGAGATGTCATAATATAAAAATTACTTTTAGGTTAAGGACACCCAGATTTGTGAAGTATTTGAAATCAAAATGATGGCCATGTTTTCCGAAAATTTTAGTTGTATGGTAGTCAATCATGGCTAGAATGGCTTATGTTGCACGTGTGTAAAGTGATCACTTACCAGCCTTTAATCACTAGATTATCCCTCCTGTTTCCAACACAGATTCAAATAAAAACATATTTAATTAGCTAGAATAAACAAAAATCCACTAAATGATCTATAAACCTTGTACATTATAAGCAAGGTAAATAATGAATGCAATTCCCATCTAAAAAAAAACAGCCTTTAATAGGTCATAAGCCTCCCAGATAATGCATACCCGAAAGCACTAAAGCAAAAGTGCAAGAATCCCGTACCCGTAACATGACCTTGCATATATAAGCAGGGTGCAAAAAAAATGTGAGAGGGAGGAAAAAAAAAATAGGTCATAAGCCATGTAAATACCCATATTCTTCTATATCTATATTGAGAAGCCTAAATGTAAAAATAACTCCTAAGTGGAGGAAACCCGATTTGCGAACAATTATTTAATAATAAAAATAAAACCCTTATCCGCACCCCAATGGTGCATAGGGCACTGCTTCATATGAACACAGTGTTATCTTGATCGTTTACACACGAAGGAAAGGTGATCAGCCCTCCGCTTCAGGCACCAGTCCAGGGTAATATTGAATAAATATTGCAGTGAAAAAATCACTTATATTTATTTGACCCCCCTGGGAATCGAACCCGGGACCTCCAGAACGGTAGCCGAGCGTGCTGACCATTTCACTACAGAGGCGGACAATTTTTTAGACACACTAAAATTGTTGTCCTTATATATATATTTTTTTAATAAATACCTTCCCATATTTGTACCGGGTATCTTCCTAAAACAAGTCGAATGATACCGATTTTTCTCATTTATTTCATTTTTCACAAAGCCTATGTGGAGAAGGATTATATATTATGAATCCTAATAAATATTATCAAAGAAAAGAAGTAAAGAAAAGTAGGTAAAAAGGAAGGTACAAAGATCATAAACGAATTTGGGTTGTTTGCTTTGAGGGTCCTCGTAAAATAATATCCTTGAAGCCTCGTATTAGGGGAACGGGAGAGACAGCCATCTTATGTTTATATAAGATTATCTGCGGGCCATTTTATTCGAACAATATCCATATTTGTCCTTTCATTTATAAAAATGTAACATAAAATCTGGAATTTGTTCGTACATTTTAATTCTCTGTACACGGAAAAAATTTGAAATCTTGTTTTCATTTTCTTTAGTCGTATAATCCTTAATTTTTATATATATTTATAACGTGGTAATATTTTCCTTCGTAAATTGGGTGTAAATAATATGTAAAGTGGGTGTATAATAATAAAATAAACAATGTGTTGCTTTGTAATTAAAGTTTATAATTAAAGTTTATTCTTAATTTATCTTTATAATATTTTTCTATCTATCTATCTGATTCTGACAGTTCAGAATATTATATCTGATGTCTTATGTTTTATTCAGTGCGACGCATGCGACATCTGGTGGTAGAACTGTTTTATGTAGGTACTATTTGTAAGTACTTAATAAAATATATAGGTAGGTACCTAGGTATTTTATTACATATTTATTTATTTGGGGATTATACAGCGTATACAAAATAATATATTTTTTTAATATCAAAGATGAAGAAGAATATGGAAGTCTGGGCATTAAAGACTTCCATATTCTTCTTCATCTTTGATGAGATGTCAAAAAATAATATGAAAATTACTCCTGTAATTAATCCTGGAGATAATCCAGATTTTGTGAACATGTATTTGGACACACTCAAAATGTTGTAAATATAAAAATAGTTAGGTCGACAATGATAAAAAGCTAATTACATAATTCCACTAAATATGTTATGAATATATTTTTTTATTGATTTGGCGTTTAATTTGTAGAACTCTATTTTAATTAATATAATAAAATTTAAATCATACATAGATTTTTTGAGTCTAAGTTGTATTTTATTGTTAAAAAAATCACATAAAAATTAATATTTGGACAATTGTTTCGCCTAGTTATGGCATTTTCAAACGAATGTGAAGATTAAATGGACTGACGGCATCGGCAGCTTAAAAAGGCATTCACTTTGTGGTAAGACATGATAAAATTGTTAAGATTTTTTAAGTCTACTAAGTAGTATTTTATTAACAAAAACACAAAAAAAAATATATTGTGACAATTGTTTCGCCTTGTTAGGGCATTATCAAACGAATGTGAAGATCAAATGGACTACGATCCTTATGTAGCTATACAATTCTAAGTGACAGTTTTAACACGTGCAGCAATAATTTATGGGAGACAACAAAAGCTAATGGGGGGATGTAGACTCAATCTTTGCCGTTGGTTAAAGCGTATAAATATAATTAAAAAAATAACCACTTATAATATTCCCTCTGATAATGCGGTATCTATCTCAACGTTATTAGGGTTTTACATACTATAAATGCAATGATATCGACGTACCCTACGTAAAGTGCTCTAACTATATTTATGCCAATTTTGAGATATTTGGTGTACGTTATCAACTGACCGTTATCTACAAATATAAATAAACTAAAAAAATATATATGAAATAAATTACGCCTAGTTTTCAGGCGTATAAGACGCTATCTACCTCAAATTTCCGAAATGAACTGAACTCCTAAAACGCTAACTACTTAATTTTGACAATGCATAAAGTTATAAAACGATTTAATACATTTTTTTATAGTGTTTTTGAATTTACAATACTAGTTTCGAATTTCAGATAAAACAGTTCATTAATAAAAAAAATACGTTGAAAAAATCTTCTAAGCTCTTTCCTGTAAAGTATTTTCAGATGGAGTACTTTACGTAGGGGCCGTCGATATATACAGTCGAACTCAGTTATTACGAGCATGGATATAGCGAGATCTCGGATATAACGAAGAAACATTTGTTGACATTTTGGTTTGTGATTTTCTCCATACATTTATGCACGGTTATTACGAGCTACTTCTCGGCTATAACGAGCAAAAACATCACCAAAAAATCTCAAAACTGTTGACGTGTCGATTTTTTAAAACACTATTTTTGACCCTAAGCAATAAAATCCGCTTTATATTTCTGCGATATTTCCTTTGCATATTTCCTCTGCGATATTTCCTCTGCGATATTTCCTCAGAATGCACTCCCAACTGGAGTTCTGCAGTCTTGGCACTTGACATACTTGGATCAAGTTGAGAGGGCGCAGTTGTCACCCCATAACGGTAGAAAGGAATGTGAAGGCATATATAAGGGTGAACTTTGTTCAAATATATAAAAATACGTATTTTGGTTCATTGAAATCAGTTATCGATGGTGTAAAGGCGCCAATTCAAAGATTTTAATGACTTTTTAAAACAGAAGAAATTTGAATGATAAAAAATCAGAGCTCTTTAAAAAAATAATGTCTTGTCAATAATGGAAATCAAGAGCGCGATGAAAAGATTTTAATGCATCATAATATGACGTTGAAAATTGTTACTACAAGCAAAAGTGTCCAACTGTCACTTGGTCACTTTTGATTGGGAAGAAAATAAACATCAATGCAGTTAGTAATTTTTAACAAGTCAATGTATTATACTTCCAAGGTTTAAATCACTTTGGGATTTTTTAGGGCAATATTAAGCTAGTAAGATGTCAAATAGTCAATAATCACGTTTTTGTAAAAACTACACTTGGTCACTTTTTCCTGTATGACTACGATATATATAAGCAAAAGTGTAAACGTTTGTTTGCTCTAAGTTTTATATCTCCTAAAGTCATTGATTGTTTTCAAATTTTATCACATCGTTCTATTCGAATATATTTTCAAATGTACCATTGACACAGATTTTTTTTTTTACCCCAATGGCAGCGCCATCTGTTGAATGTACCAGCAACAACGCGATACTTAACATTGCTCATGGTAAACAGGTGGATATATTGATCAATCTCATGACACAGAACATATGAGTTCACAACTGCCATCTATGTTGGATTGAGAAAAGCTTTTATTTATCAGAGACCCTTTTGTTTTTATGTAAGATCATAACCCCATATTATTTAAACAAACTGGAAAACTCCTAAAAATGTTTTTCTTTTCGTGCTCCTTTGAATTTGACTAGTTATTTTTATTCGCAACATTTTGAGGGTCAAAACTAAGAAAAAACTAAAATTTTCAGTATCCCATACATCACGGCAAAATAATTAAATTTATTTTAAAAGCATATTTTTGTGTGTTTCTGTTATAAACAATGCTTTAAAAATAATAAAATAAATCGTTAACATAACACTTGATCATATTTCTCCGGATATAGTTTAAAATCTATGTGGGTCGATAAGTCTTCATGGGTTAAAAATGAATCGCTGTATTTGATAAATGTGATTTCAATTTTACATAAAAATCGTTTTTAAAGTTTAAAAATATATTAAAATGTATTAAAAATAAATATCAAGCCACTTATTGAACTTTTTACTGTGCAAAAGATGTTTTTAGGTAAAACCTGAAAGTTTTTTCTCCATTTGAAAAATATTTAGTACATTTAAAAAAATTATTAAACAATACCTTTTCTTCAAAATGCTAAAACTTTCTTTCCTGTAGCGGTTAATATTATGTTAAAAATATGCCGCTTTTGCTGGGATACAGTATATTTTCTGGGCATTTCGAAAACATGCACAACTGAAAATTGAGGATTTTTGATATATGACGTTGTTGAAAGGAGTGAGAGATATATACAAAAGGATTGACCTAAGGACAAAAACCAAGAATTATTATCCAGTATTGACCGTCCTATTGAGTTTATTTGAAAGGAATGATATCATAAGGTCAAACTACTACAGAAACATATAAATTACAATGCTCTTAGAGTTCACTATCGGAATCCGTTAACGCCAGATCCAAACGTACGTACGAGGGTTTTATAAAGGACTACAAACCTTCTTATGAAAGACTCTAAAAGTGAATTGGGGAAGAATCCCACACTAATGTAGGGGAGTCGTATCAGCGTAGAGTAAGGACGGCACAAGCTTTATAAGAGGACATCTGGCCCGTAGTCTGCAAATTCATCTGTCTGATGCAGGTCCCTCAGTAAAGCATATTTTATTAGCTAAGTAAATTAATAATTTGACGAAAAAAGGGGCTTTTAGGGATTTGCTCGTACCTGGTACTGATTCGTGAAGAAATGGCTCAAACTGATTTTATCCTAGTAACTGAGGTAGTAGAAGAATATAATGCAGTTATGGGATATTATACCTAATATTAAAAATCTTATATTAAATATTAGATGGAAAAACATTGTTTTGAAAAAAAATCTTCTGTATGTAAGGTGTCCATAAGAACATTACTTAATGCGAATAATTTTCTTGCGTCTTCTTTAAAAATTCGATCAAGCCAGGTTTGTTTGTCATTATTTTTATTATATTTACAATTAAATTTGCTCATTACTGGGAGAAAGCCACCTCAAACTCCTCTGGAGATGCCGGACTATTGACTGTCATCAGTAGACCTTCCGTTCCACTAGGAGAGGGTCTGGTATTTTGTGTCCTAGCTTGGTTTATGGTACCAATGTCCTTTACTATTTTAATCATGTATGATACTACCTCTTGCGACAGTTCCTTATGAACTGTTATGGATCCGATGTCGGATAGGTCCTCACCCAGGCTCCTGCAGTGCGCTTCCAGCTGTTGTCTTTGAAAGCTGAAAAGGGGGCAATGCATCAACAGGTGAGCAGCTTTAAGAGAGTGTATGACTAGATGTATGGATGTTTGTCGGGATAGAGGAATGTGGCGTTCCGTCCTCTCTGCCTGCCTTACAGTGATACTTCACGATAGTAGTGGCAGTAGAAGTATGCGCTGCAACATCTCCCGGGTCGGTTTGGGCGCAGTTAACCCTACGGCGCCCCCCGCGACAGCGTAGACCGAGGCTCCTCTAGGGGACGTCTCGCCACTCGAGTCGAGTCCCGGCGCATAAAGTCGCGCCAGAGGACAGCTTTACGAGCGGGGCGGTCCTAGATTGTAGCGCTGGCGGCTGTTCTACCGGTGACATTTATTGCGTCGGTGTGTGTCGGCGGAATGGCGTTTGTTTAAGGGAATTAGCTCGGCTCTCTTTTCTCTATCTCGCGGTTTAAGCTTCAATCTTTTAACCGGTATTGTATTTTTTGAAAGAGAATTTTGCGTATTTCGTTCGGTCATGTTTTTATGCCCCAGGAACCGGATTCGAATAAAAATATACGAGTTCATTAATGGCTTTACGTCTTGTTTTTTCATAGTAATACTGTTTACACTCGTGACTGATACTTTTTGGGAATTTTAACAAGGAACCTTTGTACATATATTTTTTTAAATTTATTTTTTTATATAAAAAAAATTCAACTACGTTAAATGTTACCTGAGGTTAAAGAAAATTATGTTGCGGGGTATCGATTATCCCGCCTTACGTTTAAAAATGAATTAAAAAAGATTTGTCGTCTTATTTCTTAATCATTTATTATTCACATATTTTTACTACTTCTACGACAAAAATACCAACTTCAACGTGGAGAGTTATCGCATAGATGCCACACGAGAGGCCATCTCACCGAATCAATATGTTTGAAGATCTTATATAGCTCACTCCTTTCAACAACGTCATATATCAAAAATCGTAAATATTCAGTTGTGCATGTTTTCGGAATGCCCAGAAAATGTACTATATCCCATCAAAAGCAGCATATTTTTAACTTTATATTTACCCGCTACAGGGCAGAAAGTGTTGTTTTTGCATTTTGAAGAAAAGGTTTTGTTTCATTGTTTTTTTTTTAAATATTTTTCAAATGGAGAAAAAACATTCAGGTTTTACCTAAAAAGATCTGTTGCACAGTAAAATGTTCAAAAAGTGACTTGATTTATATTTTTAATACATTGTACTATATTTTTAAACTTTAAAAACGATCTCCTGAAAAATCATGTTTTTTGATATATGACGTTGTTGAAAGGAGTGAGCGATATGTCACGTGGCACACTGTTATGATATCTTCTCTGATATTGTATCCCAGCACTTTCTTTCCTATTAGAATGGAAGGACTTATACTCGAGTACCTACTTACCTAATGGGGACAAATAAAAGTGTTTTATTCATATCTTGTATGATATCCATCAAACGTGGCTATGTTTTTTCGGTAAGTCAATATATCGTATCACCACTTTTGGATAATGGATTTGAAGCATCAATTGTCCAGCCTGAGCCATATAAAATGGGTGAAAGAACATTTTTGTAAGCGTATATTTTGATATTTTGAAATATAAGTGATTTTTTCACTATACTATTTATTCAATATATCCTGGACTAGTACCTGAAGCGGAGGACTGATCACCTTTCCTTCGTGTGTTAACGATCAAGATAACACTGTGTTTATATGACTAAAGAAAACACTTGTTTTATACCACTTGAGTTTTATTAAAGACTACATGTTTCAAAAGTTAAATTTCCATCATTCAGGTCTGTATAATAACTTATTATACAGACCTGAATGATGGATGTTTAACTTCTGAAACATGTAGTCTATAATAAAACTCAAGTGGTAAAAAACAAGTGTTTTCTTTAATCATTGTAACATGTCATACCACAAAGTTAATGTCGAAACAATAAATAAAATATCTGTGTTTATATAATGCCAGACCCTATGCACCATTGAGATGTGGATAAAGGGTTTGAATTTTTGAATAAGTCTGGGTATTTACAGGGCTTATAATCTGACGTAGGCTGGTCAAGTGATCACTTTACATAGGCGCAGCGTTTACCAATTCTACCCAAGATTTGACGACCACACTACTAAATTTTGGAACTCCTATACATATCATTAATCTCATGACGCTTTACGTGTGAGTTCACTGGAGCCATATATATTATTTGGCAAACTCCTTTTTATTCAGGCGTATGATCCCAACCGAATCATATTACAAACTATGAATCACCTGAAAACGTGATTATATCTTTAGTACGTAAATGAAATTTAATGTGTAGCATTTTTCACATCTTATTTTATAAATATGTCATATTTTATTAATATCTTGAAAAACATGTAATTTTTCTTCTTGAATTTAAGGATATTTATATACGGGTATGAACTGAAAGGTTTTTAACTTTAGTTCGTAAATAAAATTCCATGTATATTTAATCAATTGTTGGTGCATTCTTTGGATACAATGATGCTTACAATCAATGATGTCATTTATTTTACTAGAAACTTGTCGTTAAAAGAATAATATAATACTCAAGTAGTATAAACAAGTCGCTCACTCCTTTCAAGAACGTCATAAATCTAAAAACTTGATTTTTCAGGAGTTTTTAAAGTTTACTTCTTCTTCTTCTTCTTTTTGATGGCTTTTCACCCTTCTTGGGTATTATAGCCAGTGTCGAGTTATTCTTTATTTACACTTTTTACATTTGACTTATAAGTGTTAATATTCCTGTTAGTGGGGTTAGTTTCATTAGTAATGTTAGTTTGTTTAGTGAGTTAGTTTAGTATTTTAAAGTTTAAAAATATAACAAAATATATTTAAAATAAAAATCAAGCCTCTTATTGAACTTTTTACTGTACAACAGATCTTTTAATGTAAAACCTGAATGTTTTATCTGCATTTGAAAAATATTTAGTATATTTAAAAAATAATTAAACAATACATTTTCTTCAAAATGCAAAAACAACATTTTTTGCCCTGTAGCGGGTAAATATTAAGTTAAAAATTTGCCTCTTTTGCTGGGATATAATACATTTTCTGGGCATTCTGAAAACATGTTCAACTGAAAATTGACGATTTTTGATTTATGACGTTCTTGAAGGAGTGAACGAAGTGTCTTTATTTAAAGTTTATATTATATTTAAGTAAGTAGCCCACATATCTGATCAACATCAACGAAAATACAACCCCCCGATTACTCGAATTGGCTGCGTGTCGATAGTTTTGAGGGTGCAAATGTCGTATTTGTATCGAAAGGGGTGTTACCAGTTAATCCCGCGATCCATCTTGGTTCCAGGGCGTTATGAAGAAGGATAGGAGGACCAGCCCTCTCGCGAGATATAGTACTCGCGTCGGGAGCACGGTCCAAGTTGGCCGAAGGGTGTTTGATTTATTGCGATTGATAAATTGATGATTTATCATTGAAGCCGTTCCTAATAACTCGAGGCGTATTGTGTTGCTAGCTCTGAATCGTGAATAGGCGAAATGTCGATCTGTGTTATTTGCAAATAATAAATGTTTTATGTTCTCGGTTGTCTTGTAAAATAAAACGGGATATTTTAAAGTATTGTTTAAAAGGGTGTAAAAATTTCGTTAATTATAGTAATTATTTCACATATAGATTACTGCTCAACAATATTATTTTTGGCAAATGAAGGAAATTTAAATAAATTAGAAATTATACAAAATTAAGCGATGAGAATAGTGCTTAAGAAGAATAGGTATAATATAGAAAAAAATGAGATAAGAGCTCAACTGGTTATGTATAAAAAAGAGACGAAAATTTAATATGCTGATTTTTGTATACAAATTTTTAACGATAAATTACCTAAATATTTTATGAATAAAATAGTTTTAAATAAAAAATGGCATTAACATGTTACTAGAAAGAAGGATAAAATAAGACTGTCATTGTTGAAAAAAACCGAGTCGCAATTGTTTTTAATGTATAAGGGTTTGAAAATGTAAATATATCATATGACATAAATAATAGTTTATATTAGTTGTAAAAGGGTAGGGGTAGGCAGAGAGAATGAAAGGCTACACTAATCTGTCATTGCAAACATTAATCGCCTCTTCCCAAATTATCTTAACACACCTCTCATAATTTTATTGACAATGCCTTACAATGCCTAAAATGTTTAGGAGGGTCATTTAAGTCACTTTTGTTTGGCAAGAAAATAAACATCAATGCAGTTAGTCATTTTTATCAAGTCAATATATTATACTTCCAAGTTTAAAATCCTTCGGGAATTTTTCCAGGGCAATATTAGGCTAGTAAGATATCAAATAGTCAATGATCACGTTTTTTTGTACAAATGCACTTGGTCACTTTCTCCTGTATGACTACGATATATATATATATATATATATATATATATATATATATATATATATATATATATATATATATATATATATATATATATATATATATATATATATGTACTAGATTTATACATATGCATATAGAATTACCTTGATGTAATCTTATTCACATACCTGTAAAAGTTGATTACAAATTAAGCGCACAAGAAAGCTCTTGAAAGCCTAAACCCAATTTATTCCTGTGCTTTTAAAATATAATTTATTACGTTCATTTGACATTTCTTCATTTTCTCTTCAGACAAGCTCGTAACGGCGTAATCAGGTTTGTATTATTTAGAGAGTACCTCAACGCACGAGTATATTTTTTGACTAAATATTCTCGCATCCTGGCAGGTTTCGGATTGGCTAAATTTAGTCGGAGCATAAAAGATTTCAGGACAATTCGCTTACGTTTTATTTCAATCTGTCTTTATGAAATACGTTATCGTGAACATGAGGGTTGATGTCGTGTGAGATGAATCTGATGATCTATCTGTACCCAATACCTGGTGCAAATGGCACTGTATTGCGTTGAAACGTCTTTCGAGGTAGTATTTAACGAAGTTTATTCATATTATTTTTTGACATCTCATCAAAGATGAATAAGAATAGTCTGAGCATTTACGGGGCTGACGACCGTCAAAGGCTGGTTTAAGTGAACACTTTACACACGTGTAACATTCACCAATTCTACCCATCATTGACAACCACAATACTCAAATTCTTGGAAGTTCTACATATATGAACCAATTTTGAAACATTGTTCTTGAATCACTTGAACTTCACTAGAGACATCTATTGGTGAGATGAAAAGAAGCTTTTATTGAGCATATGACGATTGTATACGACGGTCGTCAGCCCTGTAAATGTCCCGACTTCCATATTCTTCTTCTTCTTTGATGAGATGTCAAAAATAATATGAAAATAACTCCTGTAATTGGAGATAATCCAGATTTTGTTAACAAGTATTTGGACACACTCAAAATGTTGTACAGTTTATTCAATTTATTTATACGAAAATGGTTCTTTTTGAATTATCCAAATTTGTAGATTTATATTATCCACTGACACTTCGTGATGGAATTGCATTTTTAATTTATAATTAGATTAAAACCAATATTTTTAGCTTTTCCACTTTTTTATTTGACCAGCGACCGGGTTTCGTCGTTACCGACATCATCAGACTGGTGATGTACCAATCTGATGTTGTCGGTAACGACGAAACCCGGTCGCTGGTCAAATAAAAAAGTGGAAAAGCTAAAAATATTGGTTTTAATCTAATAATAAATCCAAATTTTTCATTATTTTTGTATTTATCGAATCGATGATGTGTTCACTTGCTTTATAAATGACATTTATATCCTTATTTATTTAGTACTTTTGTACGTGTATTTAGAGAAAATTAATAACTGTTAATTGCAGAATAAATTGACAGATTATAAAAACCATATACAATACTTGTTCACAAATCTGGGTAGAATGGTGGATATTGCACGTGCGTAAAGTGATCAAATAACAATGATAGGTCAAAAGCCCTGTAAATATCCATATTTCCATGTTCTTCTTCATCTTTGTTGAGATAGTAATAAATGTGAAAACCTTATTCGGTTTAATTGTTAAGGAGAATATGTAAATATATATAATAATAATAATAATAAAACCCTTTTCCGCACCCCAATGGTGCATAGGGCACTGCGTCATATAAACGCAGTGTTATCTTGATCGTTTACGCATGAAGGAAAGGTGATCAGCCCTCCGCTTCAGGTACCAGTCCAGGGTAATATTGAATAAATATAACAGTGAAAAAATCACTTATATTTATTTTACCCCCCAAAGCAGACATATATATATATATATATATATACAATATATATATATATATATATATATATATATATATATATATATATATATATATATATATATATATATACATATATATATACATATATATATATATATACAATATATATATATATATATATATATATATATATATATATATATATATATATATATATATATATATATATATATATATATATATATATATATATATATATATATATATATATATATATGTATATATATATATATATATATATGTATATATATAAATGTATATATATATATATATATATATATATATA